>NW_027142819.1:78952-147461 GCF_026170545.1 Melanerpes formicivorus
CTCCAGCCACCCTGACCCCAGCCTGTAGCACTGCATGGGGTTGTTGTGATCAAAGTGCAGCACCTGGCACTTGGACTTGTTAAATGCTATCATGTTGGCCTCTGCCCATCTGTCCAGCCCATCAAGGTCCCTCTGGAGAGCCCTTCTACCCTCTAAGATGTAGAGCATGGTTGTGATAATCCTCTTTTGTGAGGTTATCACCCCTTTTCCTTGACTGTATGGTAATTTACTTTTTGTTCAGGTTTTTATCCACCATGTCCATTTCTGCAATTGAATGGATAGTACCAGGTTGAAGCAGGACTGTTAAAGAGGCTATGCCTCACATCAGGCAAGCCTGGCTAAGCTCAAAAAAGTCCTGTGAGTGGCAAGGATTTGACCATTATCACTTTGCATTTCTCCATCACAACATGTGCCAGATGCTTGCTTTTTCAGGAGCAGTCATTAGAACCATTTAATGAAAGGGTAGACAGAAACAGAGGTCACTCAAAGTGCACAGCTGAAAAACTCCACCATAATCACTACTTACTCCCCTATTGGGGAAGGATGGAAGAAACATGCTTTGGGGAAAACAACTCATATAGCTGGGAAGGGAATGCTTTCCCAGTTCATCCAGGCATACCACAGAAATAACTCTGTTGGTGATTGTTCTGCACAGATGCCATTCTTGATTTGTGAATATCCAGCACCAGGGACTGAGAAAGTGTCTCATATTGACTCAAGAATTCCTTTATGGGTTATTCATAAACGAGTGGTGCTGTCTAATTCTGGCTAACCAAAATGCCTCATGTAAAATTAACAGAAGCAAACCCAGAAGGATCTTTCTGCATTAAGAATCTGTCCCTCAAAAGCAGTCATCTGATATAGCTGAAAAAGACATGTACCTGGCTCCTCAAGGTGCCTGCTAAGGGAAAGTGCTAGACATCCACTGATAGGAACTAGTGACTGCTCAGTCTTTGCTGCTGAGCATGGATGAAACAATACTCCAAGGAGTGAGGTTCAGAACATTTGCCTCCACTGTCTGTATACAATACAGAGTGGCTGTGTTGTATTGTATTGTATTGGAGTGGCTGGAGAGCTCCCAGGCAGAGAGGGACCTGGGTGTGCTGATCGACAGCCACCTGAATACGAGCCAGCAGTGTGCCCAGGTGGCCAAGAGGGCCAATAGCATCCTGGCCTGCATTAGGAATAGTGTGGCCAGCAGGAGCAGGGAGGTCATAGTGCCCCTGTACTCTGCTCTGGTTAGGCCGCACCTTGAGTACTGTGTCCAGTTCTGGGCCCCTCAGTTTAAGAAGGACATCGAAACACTTGAACGTGTCCAGAGAAGGGCAACAGGGCTGGGGAGAGGCCTTGAACACAAGCCCTATGAGGAGAGGCTGAGGGAGCTGGGATTGTTTAGCCTGGAGAAGAGGAGGCTCAGGGGTGACCTCATTGCCCTCTACAACTACCTGAAAGGTGGTTGTAGCCAGGAAGGGGTTAGCCTCTTCTCCCAGGCAACCAGCACCAGAACAAGGGGACACAGTCTCAAGCTGCGCCAGGGGAGGTTTAGACTCAAGGTGAGGAGGAAGTTCTTCACCGAGCGAGTCATTCGTCATTGGAACCAGTTGCCCAGGGAGGTGGTTGAGTCGTCGACCCTGGAGGCGTTCAAGGGGAGATTGGACGTGGCACTTGGTGCCATGGTCTAGTCATGGGGTCTGTGTTGATAGGTTGGACTCGATGATCCTTGAGGTTCTTTCCAACTTAAGTGATACTGTGATACTGTGATACATCGATACATCAGCTACTGAGATATTACAAGGTTTGCTTCTTTTTTACTTTTATGTGATTTACTAGTGTGGCAGAATAGGATAGGATAGGATAGGATAGGATAGGATAGGATAGGATAGGATAGGATAGGATAGGATAGGATAGGATAGGATAGGATAGGATAGGATAGGATAGGATAGGATAGATTGGAAGAGACCTTCGAGATCATCAATCCCAGCCTATTACCCAACATCATCTAATCAACTAAACCATGGCTCCAAGTGCTTCATCCAAGCCTTTTTTGAGCACCTTCAGTGATGGTGACTCCACCACCTCCCTGGGCAGCACATTCCAATGGCCAATCTCTCTTTCTGGGAAGAACTTCTTCCTAACATCCAGCCTAAAAATAAACCACAAAAGAAAGATTTAGCCATAATCACTCGTGTCTAGGACAAAACACACAGTATATTTTATTGCCCTTGGCTGTGAGTTTTATTTCTGCTACTCTTGTGAATGTAAATGCAAAAAAGGTGAATGAAGGCAAAAGCAAGTCATCTTTCCCAGAAGCACAAACACATAACAATACATATTAAGGAACTCATTTTCAACAAGAAAACTACCCATCATTTGATGGTGTCACCCTGAAGAGCACTGGAGGTAACAATAATTAACACAATAGAACAATAATAGAATAATAAACCAGGTTGGAAGAGACCTTCAAGATCATTGTGTTCAACATATCAACCAATCCAACCCACCTAAACAACTAACCCATGGCACCAAGCACCCCATCAAGTCTCCTCCTGAACACCTCCAATAGTTTCATAGTTTCATAGTTTCATTCAGGGTTGGAAGGGATCACAAGGATCATCTAGTTCCAACCCCCCTGCCATGGGCAGGAACACCCTACACTAATTCAGGCTGGCCAGAGCCTCATCCAGCCTGCTCTTAAACACCCCCAGGGATGGGGCCTCGACCACCTCCCTGGACAACCCATTCCAGGGTCTCACCACTCTCACTGATGGTGACTCCACCACCTCCCTGGGCAGCACATTCCAATGGTGCTAGACAGAAGCACAAAGGAAAGGCCAAGACTTAATGGGTTGCTTGGTGCCATGGTTTAGTTGATTAGATAGTGTTGGATGATATAGACAGAAGCACACAGAAAAGGCCAAGACTTAATGGGGTGCTTGGTGTCATGGTTTAGTTGAATAGGTAGTGTTGGATGATCTCAAAGGTGTCTTCCAACGTCGTTAATTCTCTTCTCTTTCTCTCCTCTTCTCTCCTCTTCTCTCCTCTTCTCTTCTCTTCTCTTCTCTTCTCTTCTCTTCTCTTCTCTTCTCTTCTCTTCTCTTCTCTTCTCTTCTCTTCTCTTCTCTTCTCTTCTCTTCTCTTCTCTTCTCTTCTCTTCTCTTCTCTTCTCTTCTCTTCTCTTCTCTTCTCTTCTCTTCTCTTCTCTTCTCTTCTCTGTTCATCACTGTTTTAGAAACTGCTTTTAGGTCCATTTTATAGCACAGCTCTTCCAGCACCTTCCAGAATGATCTAAAACTTGTCTGTTCTGATTTCACCTTCCATGATGATGCTCTGTACCATGACTCCCACAGCTGTTGTCTCTAGAGGGTAATTTTCCAAGGCCTCAGCACAGGAACTGTGCAAAGCATTGATTTTTTTCAGATCTTCAGCTAACCTGAAAAATGGAGATTGAAACGAGTTGCAGTCTCTCTCAAATGACAATTTCTTTATTTTCCCTCATTTAAACAATAGACAAAATAATTGTGGAGTAAAATCCAATCCAGGATTCAGACCTTCAATGTTTTCCTTGGTTTGGGGATTTTAATTTGTTGGAAAATCTTTAAGATTAATTTGGTTTAAATTTCCATCTGTCTTTTATCCTCCTGGGGAAGAAACTATTTGCTGAAGTTTACTTCTATGTGCCAGTAGCTATGGCTCCCCCTATCCCTTTTGTCCTAGTTAACATTTTCAGACCAGAGAAATATTTTCCTCCTCTCTCTTTTCCAAGTTACCTGTCCTCTCCAAGGTGGCTAAAAGTCCATTACACAAGGGTGTAGTTCTTTCAGTAGTCTGAATCTAGTCAAGACCTCTTTTGTCTTACCCCCAAGCATGTCTTCTCCTTAATCACTCTTTGGGAAAGGGAAGGATGCCTTCCAGCCATAGCTGGTGAGAGTATGTGTCTAGCACAGTTAGCAATATGATATCTTTGTATCAGCCTTCACCTAAGGAAGGCACAGTCCTGCATAAAGCTAGCTGAAAAAAGATGTTTTCTGGTGAGCTAGTGCTGATGGAATTTTCTCTGGTTTAGCTTAGCAAACAGGCTGAAGCAGTGCCTGAATTATCAGCAGCAGCTGCTGGAGAGTGGGTGAGGGAACAGAAGGCTGGAAAAGGATATATGTGAGGTCAGTCTTGAAGGAGAAGGGCAAAGGAACTAAGAATTAAAAAAAAAGAACCCAGGCAACTAAGCTCCCACAAACAGTTATCTTAATTCACTCTTTGGAAAAACTCTGGAACAAAACAAAGCAAAGCAAAAAAGAAACTGTAAGCCCCTGGGAAGAGACTGAGTAACTGTCCATGTAGGTTAGTCAGAAGCAAATTATTTGACATCAGTGTATTTAACAAACTAAGGAAAGATTGGCACAACAGTGGGGGCAATCTGTCTAAAAATACAAATGGTTGATGGTTCAGTGTCAAAAAGGAAGAGATTGCTTGAAGACTTTCATGAAGTCTGAGATAACCTCAGTGTCATTTCTGTTATGTGTTACTTGGGTTTGGTTACTTAGTTGGTAGAGGAGGAGATAATACAGGTATTAGGCTGGCCTATAAAATAAGTTGTGAGTGGCTGTGAGACAGGCTTAGACTCTAAAACTGCCCTGACTAATTGGAAAAGTGGTCTGTGTGAAAAAAATATAAAAAAAAAGAAGTAAAAGAAAAAAAAAAAGAAGTAAAAGAAAATAAAAAGGAAAATAGGAAAAAAAGAAAAAGAAAAAAAGGAAAAAGAAAGAAAATAAAAGGGAAAGAAGAAAAAAGGGGAAAAAGAAAAAGGAAACAAGGAAAAAGAAAATAAAAAAGGAAAAAAGGAAAAAGAAAGAAAATAAAAGGGAAAGAAAGGAAAAAGGAGAAAAAGAAAAGGAAAAAGGAAAATAGTGGAAAAAGGAAAGAAAAAAGGAAAATAGGGGAAAAAAGAAAAAAGAAAAAAGGAATAAAGGAAAAAGAAAGAAGAAAAAGGAAAAAATAAAAAGGAAAAAGGAAAAAAGAAAAAAGAGAAAAAGGAAAAAAGTGAAAAAGGAAAAAAGAAAAGGAAAAAGGAAAATAGGGGAAAAAGGAAAAAAAGAAAAAGGAAAAAGGAAAATAGGGGAAAAAAATAAAAAAGAAATAAAAGAAAAAGAAAAAAGGGAAAAAGGAAAAAAGGAAAAAAGAAAATAAAACAGGAAAATAGGGGAAAAAAGGAAAATAGGGAAAAAAGAAAAGAAAAAAGAAAAAGAAAGAAAAGAAAAAAGGAGAAAAGGGAAAAAGGAAAAAAGGAAAAAAAAAAGGAAAATAGAAAAAAAAAAGAAAAAGGAAAAAGGAAAAAGAAAGAAAAGAAAAAGGAGAAAAGGAAAAAAAGGAAAAAGAAAACAAAATAGGAAAATAGGGAAAAAAGAAAAGAAAAAAGGAAAAAGAAAGAAGAAAAAGGAAAAAAGGGAAAAAGGAAGAAAGGAAAAAAGAAAAAAGGAAAAAGAAAGAAAAGAAAAAGGAGAAAAAGGAAAAAAGAAAAAAGGAAAAAGAAAGAAAAGAAAAAGGAGAAAAAGGAAAAAAGAAAAAAGGGAAAAAGGGGAAGAAAGAAAAAAAAGAAAAAAGGAAAAATGAAGAAAAGAAAAATTAAAAAAGGAAAAATGAAAAAAAGGAAAAAAGAATAAAGCAAAAAAAAAAGGAAAAAAAAAAAGAAGGCAGTTGTGGTGGTTTTAGGCTGTGCCTTTAAAATTTAATTACAGATTCTAAGCAGAAATTAGAAAAATACAAATAAATCACTACTGGGTGTAAAAAAGGAAACCCAAAGATTACTCTAAACAAATTCATTGGATAAATGTCTGGGATAAGAGGAACCACACCATAACCTTGAGTCCTGTGTCCAGTTCTGGGCCCCTCAGTTTAAGAAGGACATTGAAACACTTGAACGTGTCCAGAGAAGGGCAACAAGGCTGGGGAGAGGCCTTGAGCACAGCCCTGTGAGGAGAGGCTGAGGGAGCTGGGGTTGCTTAGCCTGGAGAAGAGGAGGCTCAGGGGTGACCTCATTGCCCTCTACAACTACCTGAAGGGTGGTTGTAGCCAGGAAGGGGTTGGCCTCTTCTCCCAGGCAACCAGCACCAGAACAAGGGGACACAGTCTCAAGCTGCGCCAGGGGAGGTTTAGACTCGAGGTGAGGAGGAAGTTCTTCACCGAGCGAGTCATTCGTCATTGGAACGGGTTGCCCAGGGAGGTGGTGGAGTCATCGACCCTGCAGGCGTTCAAGGGGAGATTGGACGTGGCACTTGGTGCCATGGTCTAGTCATGGGGTCTGTGGTGACAGGTTGGACTCGATGATCCTCGAGGTCCTTTCCAACCTAAGTGATACTGTGATACTGTGATAACAATTCTTTTCTCTTCTGATCTCAGCTGTCTTGCTTTGCTTGGGAGAGAGAATGTACTGCTGGCTGACCTTGGCTAAGTCTAACCCACTGCTTTCTCGCTCCTCTCCTCTCTCTCTTGGGACAGGGGGTTTGGAGGGGCAGAGGAGCAGCTTCCCTCATCTCTCTGACCGGGGTGAGGGGGGGTGGTTTCATGTTGTTTGCTAATTGTAAATACCTGTAAAATATTTTTTACATAGACTGAAGGAGTTGGGGCTGTTCAGTCTGGAGAAGAGAAGGCTCCCAGGTGACCTCATTATGGCCTTCCAGTATCTGAAGGGGGCCTACAGGAAGGCTGGGGAGGGACTGCTCAGGATCTCAGGGAGTGATAGCACTGGGGGGAATGGAATGAAGCTGGAGGTGGGGAGATTGAGGCTGGAGGTGAGGAGGAAGTTCTTCCCCATTAGAGTGGTGAAGCCCTGGAATGGGTTGTCCAGGCAGGTGGTTGAAGTCCCGTCCCTGGAGGTGTTTAAGCCCAGGCTGGATGAGGCTCTGGGCAGCCTGATCTAGTGTGGGGTGTCCTGCCCATGGCAGGGGGTTGGAAGTGGATGATCCTTGTGCTCCCTTCCAACCCTGACTGATACTATGGTACCATGATACTACGATATTCATTGCATTCCACTGTAGAGTGAAGTTTTTGCTTGTAAGTACAGCTTCACTTGCTTCTGTGTTGGACCTTCTGTTAATGTTGGGAGGAAACTTCAACCCACCCCAGATGTAATTTAGTAAGGACACGCACAAGATACCACGTAGGCATGAAGAGAGACTGGGGGACAGTTGGGAAGGTCAGTGGAGACATGCTGTTTTACATCATCCCCCACATGTGACCTTTTAATGACACATAGACAGATGTGAGTATGCAAGGGGAGAGCAGGAGGAGCTGATGTTAGTCATTATGTTTCTGTTGGATTCACAGTCTGTAATTCCAATAAGGGCACAATGCTGACACTTCAGCTGGACTGCAGGCAGGCTCACATTCAGCCCTGGTAGCGCAAGATCTCACTTTGCTGCAACCGTGAGGCTAACAGAGCGAGCAGTTATTTTGGTGTCTGCAAGTTTCCATGGGGAATGAAATGTCACCACATTAATTTTGTGGGTTTTTGCTCTCCACTCTATTCAAGCCAAGTGGAAAAGCAGCTGACAGCTGACAGCATGCAGGGGAACTTGCAGTCTGGACTGCTGCAAAGTTTATTCCCCCGCTTGGTGATTGCAAAAGAGATCAGCCTCTGCAGCCTGTCTCCACCCTCATTGGTGGTGGTGGGATCCAGTGTGCACGACTCACTCTGCCCCTACAGAGGTCAGGAAATGCCTGTCAGCAGCAGAGCAGAGCATGTGACTGCATTTGCAACATCTTGAGCCACGTAAATCGGACTGCAGCTGCTAGAAGACACCATTAAACAGCCTCCCTGAGCTGTGGGAATGGAATGGAATGGAATGGAATGGAATGGAATGGAATGGAATGGAATGGAATGGAATGGAATGGAATGGAATGGAATGGAATGGAATGGAATGGAATGGAATAGAATAACACCAGACCAGGTTGGAAAAGACCTCAGAGATCATCAAGTCCAACCTATCACCCAACACTATCTACTCAACTAAACCATGGCACCAAGTGCCTCATCCAGTCTCTTCCTAAACACCTCCAGTGATGGTGACTCCACCACCTCCCTGGGCAGCACATTCCAATGGCCAATCTCTCTTGCTGGGAAGAATTTCTTCCTAACAGCCAGCCTAAACCTCCCGTGGTGCAGCTTGAGACTGTGTCCTCTTGTTATGGTGCCAGTTGTCTGGGAGAAGAGACCAACCCCCACCTGGCTACAACCTCCCTTCAGGTAGTTGTACCCAGCAAGAAGGTCTCCTCTGAGCCTCCTCCAGGCTAAGCAATCCCAGCTCCCTCAGCCTCCCCTCACAGGGCTGTGCTCCAAACCCCTCCCCAGACTTGTTGCCCTTCTCTGGACACGTTCAAGTGTCTCAATATCCTTCTTAAATTGAGAGGCCCAAAACTGGACACAGGACTCAAGGTGTGACCTAACCAATGCAGAGTCCAGGGGCACAATGACTTCCCTGCTCCTGCTGGCCACACTATTTTTTGATGCAGGCCAGGATGCCATTGGCCTTCTTGGCCACCTGGGCACACTGCTGGCTCATCTTCAGCCTACTGTCATCCAGTACCCTCAGGTCCCTCTCTGCCTGGCTGCTCTCCAGCCACTCTGACCCCAGCCTGTAACACTGCATGGGGTTGTTGTGTGTAGAACCTGGCACTTAGATGTGTTCAATCTCATGCCCTTGGACTCTGCCCATCTGTCCAGCCTGCCAAGGTCACTCTGTAGATCTCTCCTGCACCTGTGCCTGTGGCATGAGGTTCTAGTGATACCTGGAGGCTTTATGAAAAGGCAGCATGTGTGAAATAAAGTGGGAAGAGGTTGGTGAAATGGACAAATTCCACAACATTTAAGTATCTGACAGACTTCCCTAAGTCTTTTGACAGCATTCTCAGTATCTTTCCTCCTACTCTGACCTGTTGATGCTCTTTATAACAAGAGTCCATGTGAGAAGCCTAGGGGTACACACTGGAGAATTTACAGAAAAACTATTTGCTTAACTTTTCTCATCCTTGCTGAAAAGGTCAGGAAAATGAACCTTGCGAGAAGACTGCTAAGATAGTACAGTTTCTTGGTGTTCTAGGAAAACCTGCATAAAGTCTCTCAAGACTCATGTCCCACTATCTGTGCAGTCCTAGGTGAAAGGGCAGCTAGAAGAGGAGGCTGTTGTGCCTGACACTTGTCTTTTCCAGGACAAGTTGGGATAGACAGAGGGTTTTTGGCTGTTGCCTCAACAGAAATGACTCTTCATTCAGGGCTTCAGCCCTTAGTTAAATGACAGTCATGAGGTCTGTGTTGATAGGTTGGACTCGATGATCCTCGAGCTCTCTTCCAACCTTAGTTATATGGTGATACTGTGACCACAGGTCTGAAAAGAACAATCAGTTAAACAATGAATAGCAAGTAGTGTTTGGAGAGGAATAGGTTTGTACAAGCAGAATGTTGTGACATGTGAGAGCACCTATCTGCTCTAGAGTTTGGTTTGATCCATCAAAGACTGGGTGCAGTGTTCTTCTTCACAGAAAGAGAGATTTGCCATTGGAATGTGCTGCCCAGGGAGGTGGTGGAGTCACCATCACTGGAGGTGTTTAGGAAGAGACTGGATGGGGTGCTTGGTGCCATGGTTTAGTTGATTAGATGGTGTTGGGTGATAGGTTGGATTTGATGATCGCAAAGGTCTTTTCCAACCTGGTTTATTCTATTCTGTTCTATTCTGGTCTAGTCTTGTCTAATCTAATTCTATTCTAAAGCTGGGTGAGAAGGAACCATTGCTAGGAGTTTCTGTGCTGCATTCAGAGCTTTGATAAAACAGCTGCAAGACTGGCTGGCAAGAGACTGTCAGGTGGGAGCCTGGCAATGCTCCTAATAATTGAAGCTGTCAGTCATTTTCAGCAGAACTCACTGGATTTAATATCTTGTATGTAACCTCTCTCTTTCCCCTCACTGCAGTATGGCATTGAGACACAGACTGCCCCTGGTGAGGCAGTGATCTTTCTCCTCACCCTCATTTTCCTTGGGAAAGCTGCTTGTGGAAGGTGAGGAGTTTTGCAACCTGCTGCTCCTGTCTATGTTTTCAGCATAAGGAGCAGGTCATTCGGTGTTGCTGCCTGAGCAACCCCCTTGGGCAAACACAGAGACTACCCCTCAGAAATGCAGCTCTCACTGAAGGCAGCACTCCAATGTAAATTGCAAAATGTCAAGCCCATGTTGATGCTCTTCTGGACCCAGCACTTGAGTGTTTGAGGGACTGATGACATCCACACGCTAAAACAGGCAGATCAAACCCAGGCCCTTCTTGGCTAATATGTGATTCTGGAACATCACTAGCAGCAATGCAAACCAGAGTGAATGCAGCTTAGGGAATAGAATAGAATAGAATAGAATAGAATAGAATAGAATAGAATAGAATAGAATAGAATAGAATAGAATAGACCAGACCAGACCAGACCAGACCAGAGAAGGGCAACAAAGCTGGGGAGGGGTTTGGAGCACAGCCCTGTGAGGAGTAGGTTAGTCTCTGTGCCTTTGCCCAAGGGGGTTGCTCAGGCAGCAACACCAAATGACCTGCTCCTTACACTGAAAACTGGGCCCTTCAATTTAAGAAGGATATTGAGACACTTGAGTGTGTCCAGAGAAGGGCAACAAAGCTGGGGAGGGGTTTGGAGCACAGCCCTGTGAGGAGAGGCTGAGGGAGCTGGGGTTGCTTAGCCTGAAGAAGAGGAAGCTCAGGGCAGACCTTCTTGCTCTCTACAACTCTCTGAAGGGAGGTTGTAGCCAGGTGGGGGTTGGTCTCTTCTCCCAAGCAACCATCACCAGAACAAGAGGCCACAGTATCAAGCTGTGCCAGGGGTGGTTTAGGCTGGAGGTTAGGAAGAAGTTCTTCCCAGAAAGAGAGATTGGCCATTGGAATATGCTGCCCAGGGAGGTGCGGGCATCACTGTCCCTGGCTGTGTTCAAGAGGGGATTGGACGTGACACTTGAAGCCATGGTTTAATTAGTCATGAGGTGTTGGGTGACAGATTGGACTTGGTGATCTCTGAGGTCTTTTCCAACCTTATTGATTCTATGAGTCTATCATTCTATGATTCAGCTCCTCCAGCAGCAACCAGTCTCCTGACCCAGAACTAAACAGAATAAATAAGTCCTTGCAATAGCCACATCACATATGGTTTGAACTGTCATCCTTCAGTCACTTTGTTACTCCAGCAAATTGAAAGCCTCACAGTTCCTCGAGAAAGATTGCATTCCCACTCAGCGTGCTTGTCACAGAGGCAGGGAGGCAGCCTTGCATGCCAAGGAGTACTCCAGTTCTATTAAACAAATGCATTTCTAATTTCTGCTATCCTGGCTGTACCAGGGGCCCCTACTCATGACTTACTACAGTGTCCTGAGTCTCTCATCTGAGTAACTCTGGTTTATTTATAACTTAATTTTTTTTCCACAACCTATGCATTATTAAAGGTTTTCAGGATACATAAATCCCACCTGGGGAGGTTTAGGCTGGATGTTAGCAAGAAGCTCTTTCCAGAAAGAGAGATTGGCCATTGGAATGTGCTGCCCAGGGAGGTCATAAAGTCACCATCACTGGTGGTGATTTAGAAGAGACTGGATGAGGCACTTGGTGCCATGGTTTAGTTGATCAGATGGTGTTGGGTGATAGGCTGGACTTGATAATCTCAAAGGTCTTTTCCAACCTGGTTAATTCTATTCTATTAGAATATAGAATATAGAATACACCAGGTTGGAAGAGACCTTCAAGATCATTGTGTCCTACCCATCAACCAATCCAACGCACATAAACAACTAAACCATGGTACCAAGCACCCCATCAAGTCTCCTCCTGAAAACCTCCGATGACGGTGACTCCACCACCTCCCCAGGCAGCCCATTCCAATGGGCAATCACTCTCTCTGTGTAGAACTTCTTCCTAACATCCAACTTAAACCTCCCCTGGTGCAGCCTGGGACTGTGCCCTCTTGTTCTGGTACTGGCTGCCTGGAAGAAGAGACCTATCATTCACCTGTCTAGAACCTCCCTTCAGATAGTTGTAGAGAGTAATAAGATCACCCCTGAGTCTCCTCTTCTCCAGGCTAAGCAATCCCAGCTCCCTCAGCCTCTCCTCACAGGGCTTGTGTTCCAAACCCCTCACCAACTTTGTTGCCCTTCTCTGGACTCGTTCCAGCAAGTCAACATCCTTCCTAAACATTATGCCCAGTCTGAGTGCTGATTAACATCCTAATATCCCCATTCCCTTAGTTACTGCCCAGAATTTCTCAGTCATGTGTAAAGGTCCTATGACTCTGACATTTCTCCTTGGACATGAGCAGAATATTCCCCACCATACTAGAGTTAAGCAGCTCATGATCTTGTTCCTGATGAGGTCATACACAGATTCCTACACATATTTCACTTCCAGGACTTAAATCAGTTGTTGTCTTCAGAATGCAGCTATGAGGACCTTTGCTGATTAGATAGTGTTGGTTGATAGGTTGGACTCGATCTCAAAGGTCTTTTTCAACCTGGTTAATTCTATTCCATTTCCTTAAACACATCTGTTTCTGCAAGCACCAAAGAACTGTTTGACTCAGTAGATGAATGAGGCATACCAGATAACACACTGGAATATAGTCTTTCATAATTCGTGGAGGGCATTCAGGTCAATACTGAAGAACAGCTCAAAACTTGCTAAAGTACATTTTGAAGGCTTTTCTGAAGCAGGGTCACATTTCTCAATTTCCAAGTAATTAATTTTAAATCATGAATAACTATAAGGCAACAGAAATCAAATGTTCTGGGAAAGGAAGAGACCCATGAAATAGAGAATCATGGACTCAATAAGGTTGGAAAAGACCTCAGCAATCATCAAGTCCAACCTAGCACCTAACAGCTCATGACGAACTAAACCATGGCTTCAAGTGCCACATCCAATCCCTTTTTGAACACCTCCAGGGATGGTGACTCCACCACCTCCCTGGGCAGCACATTCCAATGGCCAATCCCTGCACCCAGGGAGGTGGTGGAGTCACCATCCCTGAAGGTGTTTAGGAAGAGACTGGATGATGCACTTAGTGCCAGGGTTTAGTTGCTTAGATGGTGTTGGGTGATAGGTTGGACTCAGTGATCTCAAAGGTCTTTCCAAACCTAGTTAATTCTGTATTCTGTATCCCAACAGTGAGCCACTAAGTGCCCTCAAACCCACTCCTATTACAACAAAAATGGGTCATGAAGTACAGAAGAGGAAGCATAATATTTTGGTTTGTTCTGGGTAAGTAGAATATGGAATATGGACAATAAAATTTAGGAGAGACAAGCAAGAAACAAATTGGCAAAATAAATACATCAACTGACTTGTTGGGTTTGGAGGGGGTTTGTTGAAGAACTGAAAGGACAGCCAATATTGGCACAAGGGAAAATAAAACTACAGCTCTTTGGTCAGAAAATGAATGTTGATAGAAAAGCAAGAGGGTCCCAGAAGAAGTTCTTTCTATTTCTTAAGACCTGTGAATGCTGCCTGGGGGCACACAGAGAAGTGTTAAGCTGTTAGTCAGATGGGATCAGTTCAATGTCCTGGACCTTTTTTGTGGCCTCCAACAAATATTTCTCATTGGCACTTCAAACAGTACCAACAATAAAAGTGAGCCTGTCATTAGCAGTATAGTGGGTTGAAGTTTCCCCCCAGCATTAACTTTCAGCCAGACCAACTCAGTAAAAAGCAAATGAAGCTGTATTTACTAGCAAAAAAGTACACTTAGCAATGGAATGCAATGAATGTGTACAAAATAGACAGGATTTACAATATTATAGAGATATTTACCATTAGCAAACAACACAGGAAACCCCCCTGGTCAAAGAAACCAAGGAAGCTGCCCCACTGCCTCCCCCCCCCCAAACCTCCCAGACCCCCTCTGTACCAAGAGAGAAATTGGAGTTGAGAGAAAGCAGTGTTAGGCTTATCTCAAGGCCAGCCAGAAGCAGCACATTATCTTCTCCCCAGCAAAGAAAACAGCCAAGATCAGAAGAGAAGAGAAAAGGAATGGGAATGGAAGTGAAACGTGAAGAATTGTTATGATACAGCTGCTCTTATCCCAGACTTTCATCCAATGAATTTGTTTAGAGCAATCTTTTGGTTTCCTTTTTACACCCAATAGTGATTTATTTATATTTTCCTACTTTTCTGCTCCAAATCTGCAGCAAAATTTTAAAGGCATAGCCTAAAACTACCACAAGCAGCAAGTATGGTGTCACCATTCAAACCTCACAAAGTGAATCTGAAGATTTTAAACCTTTCTCTCTCTCTCTGTGTGAGAGTGGGTACCTGAGCCTCAGTGAGCTCTCTTCAGTTTCTCTGGCATACTTACAATCTGTCTTAGACCATGTTTAACTCCATTGATGTGTCCCACTAGCTTACCAGAGGGTCCAAGCACAAAGTACTAAAAGGTTTATTGCTTCTTTAGATGGTGTAGGGTGATGGGTTGGACTTGATCATCTCAAAGGTCTTTTCCAACATGATTAACTCTATTCTATTCCTATTCCTACTCTATTCCCATTCCAATCCCTATCCTATCCCCATCCCTGTCCCCATCCCCTCCCTAGGCCCAGTCCAGTCCCTCCCTATTCTATTCCCATTCCATTCATCATGCTGCATTTCAGGTGGTAAAAGACATCTGAAGATGGAGACTTGGAGTTTGTTTGCCTACTAGGCTGTCTGCTGAGGGAACTCTGCAGGTTGGTTCACTATATATGAATTAATTGGCAGGGTAAAAGCTACCATCAGGATTTGAAACCAAAGTAGGCAGATCTTGTTGTGACTTAGTGATAAAAGACTGCTGAAGGAGGACAGGGAAAAGGTCAAGACATAAAAGGGCAATGAATGTTTAGGTTTCAAGAATGTGTGCAGGGGCAAGACTTTGGTTACTTTGTCTTAGAGAAACTGAAGCAGCAAGGGAGCTAACCAGTCAGGCTCATTAATGGAGAAAATAGAGGGATAGAAAGTGTGCCTGCTAATGGGAAAGACTTCAGAGAGAAGAATCTAGAGAGCCTGGAAAAGTCATCAGGATGCTACTGCTGCTGTTAGCTCTCTCCCTGCCTACCTGCAGATTTAAGGAACCTGACGAGAGGATGCTTAGGCTGAGAGCATTTGGTAAATCCCTGGGTTTAGTTTGCTGAGACTATTCCTCAGTGCAGTCCCATTGGAGAAGGTATGCAGGGTGTGCATTGTGGTGCAGAATAGAATAGAATAGAACAGAATTCACGAGGTTGGAAAAGGCCTCTCAGATCATCAAGTCCAACCTATCACCCAGCACCATCTAATCAACTAAACCATGGCACCAAGCAACCCATCCAGTCTCTTTTTGAACACCTCCAGTGATGGTGACTCCACCACCTCCCTGGGCAGCACATTCCAATGGCAAATCTCTCTTTCTGGGAAGAATTTCTTCCTAACAGCCAGCCTAAACCTCCCGTGGTGCAGCTTGAGACTGTGTCCTCTTGTTGTGGTGCTGGTTGCCTGAGAGAAGAGACCAACCCCCAACTGGCTGCAACCTCCCTTCAGGTAGTTGTAGACAGCAAGAAGGTCTCCCCTGAGCCTCCTCTTCTCCAGGCTAAGCAACCCCAGCTCCCTCAGCTAAAAATGAAATTGGTGAAGTACTAAGCATTAAGCATATTTGGTTAAGACCACAAAGAATGAACAGGACCAATGTATGTTTTAGTGTATAGTAATCACAGAATGATAGAATGGCTCCAGGCAGGGAGTGTCCACAACCACTATAGGCAACCTATTTCAGAGTTTCACCACTCTTGTACTGAAGAACTACTTTGAAGTTCTAGCCTAAACCTATTCTCCCTCAGCTTAAAACCATTCTCCCTAGTCCTGACACTAGACACTCTATAAAAAAGAGTCCCTGTCCAGCTTTCTTGTAGGCTCTCTTCAGCTATTGGAAGGCAGCTCCAAGGTCCCCTTGGAGTCTTCTTCAGGCTGAACAGCCCCAGCCCTCTCATACTATCTTCGTAGCAGAGGCGCTTCAGCCTAGTCACCATCACTGGAGGTGTTTAGGAAGAGACTGGTTGGGGTGCTTGGTGCCATGGTTTAGTTGATTAGATGGTGTTGGGTGATCGGTTGGACTCAATCTCAAAGGTCTTTTCCAACCTGGTTAATTCTATTCCATTCTATTCTATTCCACTCCACTCTGTTCTTTGATCATCCTTGTGGCCCTTCTCTGCACTCTCTCCAACAGTTCTATGTCCCCATTATGATGGCAACACCAGAACTGGATGCAGTGTTTGAGGTGGGGGTCTCAAAAAGCAGATAGGACTGTAGATATGCTAGCAGGGTGCAGGCATAGAGATTAACGGGAATAACTACTGACCTGGGAGCACTGGCATGGAAAGGTACTGCTTTTTTAGGAAGGACTTGCATAAAAAATTGTTGCTCTGACCAACATGATTGAAACCCTGTGACTGTTTGAGGCTGTGCCTTTAAGAAAGGGACACTATGGCTGAATGTTTTATAAACAAAAGACAGGTCTAAATGGATTTCATTGGGAGAATGCAACTTTAAGTTTTGAGTCCAGCTGAGACTTTCCTCAGTTCACTTTCCCTCCTCCCTTTTCGCTTCTAGGCTCTCTGCCAGACTGACCTTGGACTGATAAGCGTGAGGCCTCCAAACCTACTAATATTTTGCTCTAATTTATAACTGCTTTTAATTAACAACTGCTCCTTTCCTCTCTTTCTAACCCTCTTTGGGGAAAAAGGGGAGAGAACGGGGTACAGGGTACAGGGGAGGAACTCACCTCCAGAAGGGGGGGGGAAATTTCATTCCTCTATTACTTTGCTGTATATTTCTGTGTATATATTGTAAATACTGTAAATTGTGTATATATACCCTGCAATCTCTAATACTGCTTGTAAATACAGCATTCCTTTGCTCCTCTGGCTGTGGCTAGCTGTGGTCAATTTTTTTTTCCCCTCTCTTTGTGGGGGGAAGAAGGCTGGGCCTTCCTCTTAAACCCACGAGAGCAAAATGGGTTGATGAGGTCAGAATGACAAGAGAATGAGATTACCAGTTGCGGTGGGGCACAGGGTGCTTGCAGTTTGGTAGAGGAATTTACCTCATCCTGGCCTGTATCAGGAAGAGACTGAATGGGGAGCCTGGTGCCATGGTTTAGTTGATTAGATGGTGTTGGGTGATAAGTTGGACTTGATGATCACAAAGGTCTTCCCCAACCTGGTTAATTCTATTCTTTTAGAGTAGTGTATAGTTTCAGGGGAAAAAAAGGCTTTAAGTCTTACACTACAATTAAAAATCTTGTTTGTGGCCTTCAGAATCACAGAATTGGGTTTTTTTGAAGGAGACCTTTAAGACTGTCTCAGTCGGGAGAGGGAAACAGACTCAGTTATTTTGAACATTCCCATGTTGGGAAATGAGAGGCACAAACGAGGCCAAAATATCAACAGCTAGGCTATTTATTACATAAATAAAGTGGACATAAGAAGGGGAGAGGGAGAAAATAGGGAGAGAGAGAAGAGGAAAGGAATTCTATTACCACACCCCTCAACCCCCCAAGACAGTTTGAGTCTGTGGAGGAAAGGTGCTGCAGGAGATATTGGGTTTGTAGAGAAAGGGTGCTGAGGCTTTGGCTGGAGAAGAGATGTGGTCCTCTGGGCAGCCTGGGTCTGTAGAGAAAGGGTGCTGAGGCTTTGGCTGGAGAAGAGATGTGTTCCTCTGGGCAGGCTGGGTCTGTAGAGAAAGGGTGCTGAGGCTTTGGCTGGAGAAGAGCTGTGGTCCTCTGGGCAGCCTGGGTCTGTAGAGAAAGGGTGCTGAGGCTTTGGCTGGAGAAGAGCTGTGGTCCTCTGGGCAGCCTGGGTCTGTAGAGAAAGGGTGCTGAGACTTTGGCTGGAGAAGAGCTGTGGTCCTCTGGGCAGCCTGGGTCTGTAGAGAAAGGGTGCTGAGGCTTTGGCTGGAGAAGAGATGTGGTCCTCTGGGCAGCCTCTTCAGTTCCATGAGTTGCAGCAGGCAGAACTTAGGGCACGGAGAGAGGGTTCAGTCTGCTTCTTCCAGGCTCCACGGCCTCTTTTCTCCAGAGCAGCATTGTCCCAGGCTTTTCCTTCTCAGCAGCATGCTCCTTCTCCTGTCTTTTCCTTCATGTCCGTTTTTCTCCTGTGTTTTTCTTCTCCTAAGCCAGTAGTTGCTCAAGTCTTTTATAGAGTTTTTAGTCCTTAGGTATGTGTCCAAGTATTGTCCCTCAGGAATTCCAGGGCCAGGAAATCATCCTTAGGTAAATATCCAGATATCATTCCCCAGGAAATCTTTCTGTGCATTCCTGTGTTTTTGGGCAGAGGTCTAGACATGCCCCCACACTCATTACACATCAGGAAACAGGTGGTGACTCCATTGTCTCACCATCCTCCCTTCCTGGAGTATCTGATGGCTAGAAAATGATCTTGTCCTGAAGGCGTGGTGGCTGGGTCCTTGGGCCATTGCTGTAGGCCAGCTGCAGTCCAGTGTTATCATGATGCAATCACAAGGTGATTTGCATCCAGGATTGATAGACAGGATTCCTACATGATCTTTGCACCTTCCTTCCAGTGGCTCTACTCAACACATATCAGCTGTTGTCTGGGCAAGCAGCAAGTGATTTTATCTTTGTTGAGTCACACCAGGAGAGCCAACTTTTAGTCTCTCACACTGGGGTATCAGGGGAACACAAGGACCTTTGAGTCCCTTTTAATATATTATTAGTCTTTGCTCATTAACCCAGCATTACCAGCTCACCACTAAATCATGTCCCTAACCACTACTTCTGCTTGTCTTTTAAATTACTCCAGAGGGAGAGTGATGTCACCACTCCTCTGGGCAGCCTGTTTCAGTGTTTTCCAACCCTTTCAGTGAAGAAACTTTCCCTAATATCCAATCTAAACCTCCCCTGGCACATCCTGTCACTTGTTGCTTAGGAGAAGAGACTGAGCTTCACATTGTTATTACCTCCTTCCAGGTAATTGTAGAGTCTGCATGCAGTCTCCTTCTCTCCAGACTAAATGACCCCAGTTCCCTTGTTAATCCTAAAGTCTCAGAAACAGTTCTCTCCGGACCTCAACAGGGTGGACAGATGGGCAGAGGCCAAGGGCAGGAGATTGAACACATCTAAAGGCCGGGGTCTGCACATTGACCACAACAACCCCATGCAGTGCTACAGGCTGGGGTCAGAGTGGCTGGAGAGCAGCCAGGCAGAAAGGGACCTGGGGGTGCTGGTTGATGGTAGGCTGAACATGAGCCTGCAGTGTGCCCAGGCAGCCAGGAGGGCCAACGGCATCCTGGCTTGCATCAGGAACAGTATGGCCAGCAGGAGCATGGAGGTCATTCTGCCCCTGTACACTGCACTGGTTAGGCCACACCTTGAGTCCTGTGTCCAGTTCTGGGCTCCTCACTTTAGGAAGGAGGTTGACTTGCTGGAGTGTGTCCAGAACAGGGCAACAAAGCTGGGGAGGGGTTTGGAGCACAGCCCTGTGAGGAGAGGCTGAGGGAGCTGGGGTTGCTTAGCCTGGAGAGGAGGAGGCTCAGGGGTGACCTTATTGCTCTCTACAACTACCTGAAGGGAGGTTGTAGACAGGCAGAGGTTGGTCTCTTCTCCCAGGCAGCCAGCACCAGAACAAGAGGACACAGTCTCAGGCTGCACCAGGGGAAGTTTAGGCTGGAGGTTAGGAGGCAGTATTACACAGAGAGACCAGTTGCCCATTGGAATGGGCTGCCTGGGGAGGTGGTGGAGTCACCATCACTGGAGATGTTCAGGAGGAGACTTGATAGGGTGCTTGGTTGCATGATTTGGTTGGTTAGGTGGTGTTGGATGATAGGTTGGACGTGATGATCTTGAAGGTCTCTTGTAACCTGGTCTATTCTATATTGTCTCAAAAGAAACCAGAATTTAAATTAATGTGGAAGGTTCAAATACTGTAATTTGTAAAAACAAGCCTGTAAAATGGGTTGAGAGTTTTTTCCACCAGCTCTTTATTCTCCATACCTGACTCACAGGGGCCTTATTGCTCTCTTGAGAGGAACATCTTGAATGTTGGGAATTGAAAGATCGATGCCTTAAAATAGCATGGAACATTTTTTTCCCCTCCAGACTTGGTATTAGGCAGCTATTTTTATGCCCTCACATTTGCCAGCTCATCCTCCACTTTCTCAGCCAGTTTGTTGGTATTCTCAGAAACCCCTGATCCCAACTGAATCATTGCAGTGATGTCTGAGTTACCCAAACCCTCCAGTGTCCTTTTGGTAGGCTGTTACTTCCGCAGCACGAGCGTCCAAGGTTTCTCTGCCAGAGGAGCAGGGGCCCTTCCTTCTGTTACTGACAGGAAGTGGAGCCCTCTGACCAACTTGCCTTTGGAGAACTTCATGCTTTAACCAGAAAGCAGCATTTGAACTGCTGCATTTGCTTAAGAACTCAGTTTGATGAACTTGAGCTCCGCACTTACTTTACTCAGCCACTCCTATCTCCTGCTTTCTGAGCATCACATGAGGAGAGTGACTCTTCCTGTTATTCTGGGAGATCAGTCACAGGTCAATAGCTTTGCCAACTATTTGGAAACTATGAGCTGTTTGGCCAAGTGCACAGACTGGGTTGCCACTGGAAATAGGATTCAACATAACCATCAGAGTCTTCTCATTGGAGTGCCAGACTCCTCCATTGGAGTGGCTGGAGAGCTGCCTAACAGAGAGGGACCTGGGGGTACTGGTTGACAGCCAGCTGAACAAGAGACAGCAGTGTGCCCAGGTGGCCAAGAGGCCAATGGCATCCTGGCCTGCATCAAGAATAGTGTGGCCAGCAGGAGCAGGAAAGTCATTCTGCCCTGTACTCAGCACTGGTTGAGGCCACACCTTGAGTCCTGTGTCCAGTTCTGGGCTCCTCAGTTTAGGAACAATGTAGAGATGCTGAAACATGCCCAGAGAAGGGCAACAAAGCTGGGGAGGGGTCTGGAGCACAGCCCTGTGAGGAGAGGCTGAGGGAGCTGGGGAAGCAACCAGACCCAGAACAAGAGGACACAGTCTCAAGCTGTGCCAGGGGAGGTTTAGGTGGAGGGGAGGAGAAAGTTCAACCCAGAAAGAAAGATTGGTCATTGGAATGTGCTGCCCAGGGAGGTGGTGGAGTCACCACCCCTGGAGGTGTTCAGGAGGTGACTGAACATGGCACTTGGTGCCATGGTTTAGTAATCATGAGGTCTTGGGTGGCAGGTTGGACTTGATGATCTTTGAAGTCTTTTCCAGCCTTATTGATTCTATGATATAAAGATTCAGAGCAATCATCTCTACCAGTGTGTGGCTTCAGAGCGAGGCTTCCCTACGAAGAATGGCTGAGTATGTGAAAAGCAGATGGGAAAGCTCATTATTCTTCAAGAAGATGGAATCCCACACAGTTTATGCTATCAAAGATGAGGAGCTTGATGGAGCAGACAGCTGTGAATATGAAGCTGGAATATGTCATTCAGAAAAGTAAGGACTGGATAGAATTAAAAGATCTGATAAAGACATCATCCTTCTCATCTCTTTCCAGCTCCCAGAATCTCTTACAGAGAAGATGACTCATCTCACAGTCTCTATTCACAAGATAACCCAAGGGGAATTGTCTTGCTTAGGCTGCGCTGAGAGTTTTGGAAAGCCTTCAAGTGAAGCAGGGTATTTTCATTTAACTACCTCCTCAGTTACTAGTTCAAATCAGTGTGCTGTACAAAGCCATATTGTGTGGCCTTCAGTGGGCACTGTATAGAAAAAGGAAACACTTTAAAAGCTATATCTATGAGTATGCTGCTGCCAATCATTTGAGCTGCCTTTAATACCATCAGTAGCTAAAGGTTCTCAGAGCTGATAAAGGTCAATAGGCACTTGGCAGAAAGAGCTCCAAGCAGTGGTTTGGAAAAGATCACTGTCCAGACTTGTGCCTTTCTGTACTTTGGTAAAAGCATTTGATATTATTCCATGGATGCAAAGACTAGAAGAGTAATTTCCCGAGGTGAAGTGTTCTCTGCTCTTTCAAGTCACCCCTCCCATGTTTCCCCTATTCCTAGACCCACTGTAGCATCACCCCAAGAAGGCCAATGACATCCTGGCCTGAATCAGGAATATTGTGGCCAGCAGGAGCAGGGAAGTCATTGTGCCCCTGGACTCAGACCTGGTTAGGCCACACCTTGAGTCCTGTGTCCAGTTCTGGGCCCCTCAGTTTAGGAAAGATGTTGAGTTGCTGGAAGGTGTCCAGAGAAGGGCAACAAAGCTGGGGAGGGGTTTGGAGCACAGCCCTGTGAGGAGAGGCTGAGGGAGCTGGGGTTGCTTAGCCTGGAGAAGAGGAGGCTTAGGGGAGACCCTAATGCTCTCTCCAACTCCCTGAAGGGAGGCTGTAACTAGGTGGAGGTTGGTTTCTTCTCCCAGGCAGCCAGCACCAGAGCAAGAGGACGCAATCTTAGCAGTAAAACTCACATACATTTTAGGTTCTTAAAGCACAAGGCAGCACATCTGGGATAAATCTGGCACAAGGATTAGATTTTAAGCACAAAGTAGCAAAATTTCATTTTACCCACAAGCAGGAACTTTATTCCGTACTTGAGTGTAAGACTAAAAGAGCACTGCTCAAGGGCAAAGACCTCCTGTTTAATCACCAATAGATCTGTGGTAGCATACTGAAATTACCTTGCAAATACAGAAACTAGAAATGCTTCACCTTTTCTCTAGACTCTTACTCTTAACCTCAATTTTGTACCCAGTGGTGATATGCAGCAATGAGCCCTTGCTGAGAAGGTGAAAAACTCTTCTCCACAGCCACTTGCCTGTGGCCTTTGCCTTGACTTTTAAATGCATAACTAAAACATTCTGAGACATATAGAGTCTGCAAGGGTTTACTAGTGGTATAATAACACCTCTTTAAGATGGATTTCACTAAACACATGTGTTACTTGCTCCATAGAATCAATAAGGTTGGAAAAGACCTCAGAGATCATCAAGTCCAACCTAGCACCCAACAACTCAGGACTAACTAAACCATGGCTTCAAGTGCCACATCCAATCCCTTTTTGAACACCTCCCTGGGCAGCACATTCCAATGGCAAATTACTCTTTCTGGGAAGAACTTCCTCCTCACCTCCAGCCTAAACTTCCCCTGGCACAGCTTGAGCCTGCGTCCTCTTGTTCTGGTGCTGGTTGCCTGGGAGAAGAGACCAACCCCCATCTGGCTACAACTTCCTTTCAGGTAAAACCTCCTTTAGGTCAGGATCTGTCTTCTTTTTGTGTGTGCATAGAGATTCCAATCTCAGGGCTCCTGCATCCACACAGCAAAAAATAACCTGGTCACAGTAGAACTTGGCTTCACTACAGCCACCTGCACTCAGCTCAGGTCCATACAGGCGAGCACAAGTTCATTCAGGTTGCCTCATAGTCAAAGGAGAGAGAGAGAAGAGCATCCCCAGAGAACTTTTGAATCATAGAATCATAAAGGTTGGAAAAGACCACAGAGATCAGAGAAGAATCATTGATTCTATGAGGTTGGAAAAGACCTCAAAGATCATCAAGTCCAACCTATCACCCAGCACCTCATGACTAACTAAACCATGGCTTCAATGCCACATCCAATTTCCTCTTGAACACCTCCAGGGACTGTGACTCCACCACCTCCCTGGGCAGCACATTCCAGTGGCCAATTCTGGGAAGAACTTTCTCCCCACCTCTTGCAACAAGAACATCTGGCTTCCTGGCCTAGGCAGATTGCTTAGCAGTAAGGAATGAGCCTGATCCTCCACCTCCCAAAGAGTAACTCTATGTATAAGGACTAACCTCATATGTTAGTACTTCTGCTGCCCTGGGAATTCTCTCTTACATGCTAGTGGTTCATTCTAGGAAATACGGAGGAAATTCAGTCATGGATTGGGTCACATTTGGAAGTATTTCTCACTATTTGGGGCCACAAGGATGAGCAGAGGGCTGGAGCACCTCTCCTACGAGGATAGACTGAGGGACTTGGGCTGTTCAGTCTGGAGAAGAGAAAGCTCCTCCAAGGAGACCTTCCAGTGGCCTTCCAGTATCTGAAAGGGGCTACAAGAAATCTGGGGAGGGACTTTTTAGAGTGCCAGGTAGCGATAGGACTAGGGGGAATGGAACAAAAACTAGAAATGGGGAGATTCAGATTGGATGTTAGGAAGAAGTTCCTCTGCATTCACCACCATGAAGCACAACCACAATGGAGCAGATGCAGTCTTGTCCTGCCTATTCTTTATGACATTTGTCTTGTGGTCCATCAGAAGAGATTCTCACTGTCCAACCTGCTCTTCCTGAAGACTTCCTGTTCAGAGCTGACTGATCAGTGAATGCATTGTCCAGAGAGGCTTTATTGCTTTTTTTCCTCCTTTCCTTCCTTATTTCTGAAAGGAAGCAGTGAGGGGGAAGAAATGGTCTGCAAATGAGGCACAACAGCAGAGATTTGTTGATGAGAGCAGACTCAAGGGGGCTTCAGGTTAAAAACAGTGTGATTAGCATAATACCATATGGATAAACAGCTCCTGCTCCATCACCACCATTTTTACAGCCATTCCAGAACCAGGAGAAAGATCCTCACCAGCCAAGATACCACCCAGAGGAGCTCAGCCCCAGCCAGCACCCATGGATGATATTGGAGGAGTCATCAATCCTGTCCCTAACAACCGGGGGGCCACCAGGCCCCCCGGCCTTTGGAGTCACCACCACCAACACCCAGTGTGCACCAGGGGCACTCACCAGTGAGGAGAGGAGGATCCTCAGCCCAGATGGGCTCAGCTTGGGGCTGCTGCCCTTCCTGGTGGGGATTAAATAGGGGAGTGGGTGTGAAGGGCAGAGTGGCTACACCTGGGGTGGGAGGAGACTCCAGCAGAGCCCAGGTGCTGTGGGATTTGAGGGAAAAAATGGGGCAGGTGAGGGACTTTAGGGTGTGAGGTAATGACAGGAGTAGGGGAATGGAAAAAAAATATAAATGGGTAGATTCAGATTGGATGTTAGGAAGAAATTCTTCCCCATGAGGGTGGTGAGACACTGGGACAGGTTGCCCAGGTGGGTGGTAGAAACATCATCCCTGGGAGTTTTTAAGGCCAGGCTGGATGGGGCTCTGGGCAACCTGATCTAGTGTGTGGTGTCCCTGCCCATGGCAGGCAGGGTGGAGCTAGATGATCCTTGAGGTCCCTTCCAACCCCAATAATTTTATGATCCTATGATTCTAAAACAATTTTGCAGTTTATGCTGGATGTTAGGAAGAAATTCTTCCCAGAAGGAGTGATTTGCCATTGGGATGTGCTGCCCAGGGAGGTGGTGGAGTCATCATCCCTGGAGGTGTTTAGGAAGAGACTGGATGAGGGGCACTTGGTGCCATGGTTTAGTTGATGAGATGGTGTTGGGTGATAGGTTGGACTTAGTGATCTCGAAGGTCTTTTGCAGCCTGGTTCATTCTGTTCTATTCTATTCTATTCTATTCTATTCTAGTCTAGTCTAGTCTAGTCTAGTCTAGTCTACTCTAGTCTAGTCTAGTCTAGACTAGTCCAGTCTAGACTAGTCCAGTCTAGTCTAGTCTATGGTGACTGTGCACCCTGAAGTTTTCAGGGCCTCATAACATTAGACTTCTTCAAAGGAGAAAATTCACTGTTATAGACAGTTGCTTATAAAATGAAATTGTGTGAACCCAAAGTTTGGACAATAAAGAGACTAAATCAGCCACACAAATGCAACTCCTTTTTTCCCCCCCATCTTTCCTTTCTGTTTTTCCCCTTGAATGGCTCTTGCCCTCACAAAAGCACTTAGGCATAATGGGCAAATTATCTTACAACTGCAAAACACGATTCCATGTACTCAAAATGATGCTGTATTTAATCTAGCTCTGCTCAGAACTATATTGTTGTCATTAAGAAGGTACTTACATGTGGGAAATGTGTAATTGAAAGAGCCAACAATGGCAACCCCCACAAGTCCTGAACTCCCTTGCAGCTTAAAGACAAGTCCATGCCTTATGATGGATAGATCCATGCTAGTAAATTATTACATTACCCCCAGAGAGCTACAAATTAGCAAATTTCTCTCAAATGTTTCCTCCACAGAAGCTTGAGCAGTAAGCCAATCAGTGGTACTGCAGCTGGCATCATTAGCAGTAGCTAATGCCATTACTGCTGGGTACAGTTTAACAACAGACTTTCCATTTTGATCCTGAAAGGTAACCAGCAGCCAGCCTGTAGCACTTTGGTCACAACAACCCCATGCACTGCTACAGGCTGGGGGCAGTGTGGATGGAGAGCAGCCAGGCAGAAAGGAACCTGGGGGTACTGGTTGACAGCCAGCTGAAGATGAGCCAGCAGTGTGCCCAGGTGGCCAAAAAGGTCGATGGCATCCTGGCCTGCATCAGAAATAGTGTGGCCAGCAGGAGCAGGGAAGTCATTGTGCCCCTGGACTCAGCACTGGTTAGGCCACACCTTGAGTCCTGTGTCCAGTTCTGGGCCCCTCAGTTTAAGAAGGATATTGAGACACTTGAATGTGTCCAGAGAAGGGCAACAAGGCTGGGGAGAGGCCTTAAGCACAGCCCTGTGAGGAGAGGCTGAGGGAGTTGGGGTTGTTTAGCCTGGAGAAGAGGAGGCTCAGGGGAGACCTTCTTGCTGGGTACAACTCCCTGAAGGGAGGTTGTAGCCAGGTGGGAGTTGGTCTCTTCTCTGAGACAACCAGCACCAGAACAAGAGGACACAGTCTCAAGCTGTGCCAGGGGAGATTTAGGGGGAGAAAGTTCTTCCCAGAGAGAGAGATTGGCCATTGGAATGTGCTGCCCAGGGAGGTGGTGGAGTCACCATCACTGGAGCTATTCAAGGGGGGATTGGATGCGGCACTTTAAGCCACGGTTTAGTTAGTCCTGAGGTGTTGGGTGACAGGTTGGACTTGATGATCTCTGGGGTATTTTCCAACCTTATTGATTCTATGATTCTATGATTCTATGAGTGTGCACTGATATCTATATCTGAGCAACAATCAAGTGCTGGTTAGACAATGCCATCACTGATAAAGAGTTTAAAGGAACTTGTCTTGCTCTGCTGGTCTTTTACTCATCCTTGTGGCCTGAAAAGTCTCATTATAGACAAGGGAATTCTTGTGCAGTGCAAAAGGCACTGACTCCAAGGCAACAGCACAGATTTATGTCAGCATTTTCTGTTAAAAAGCAGTATTTTCCTTTTACCATTGTCCAGGAAAATTCACCAAGCAGATTTCTTGTCACATTAGGAGCAATTCTCCTTTCAGACTTCCACTGTGTAGCCCTGCACAATTTTCTATGCAGCAGGAAAACGGGGTTTGATATCCAGATTCAAACTAACATTCTGGCTGATGCTGGGAAGGACTTCTGAAGAATCCAATGCCAGATGCTTCAGAGGAACAGAGGACAAAATACTGAATAATACAGTCCCAAGGAGACTGTCCTCTGTGTATGTCATACATGTGCACAATGTATATAAATAGACTAGTGCTGCTTTGTCACGTCAATAATGATCGTGCTTGTACCCGCAGCATTCAAGCTGTCTTCCTCATGGGAAGAAATGTGCCAAGATGTGGCCTTTGTGCAGATGGCGAGGCCAAAGCTCTCCTGGATTTGCAGCTGACTGAAGGGAGGGGTTAGCCAATGCCCCCTGATTGCCCAGAGCTCAGAGGAAATACAGATGAATTAGCGCTCCTCCTGAAGTCAGCTGAAGCTAGCTTTCCACAGAGGCATTCATAGGATCATGCAAGACAGACGAGACCAAAGCCAGAATATGCCTTTGCTCAGCTCTAAGCTATTAGACTTTTCTGTTTGTGTCAAGGGTTAGGGATGGGCCAGCTGCTTGACAAGTGGCAGACACTCTCTATTGCTCTCTTCTCCCAGGCAACCACCAACAGAACAAGAGGACATAGGACAAGAGGACAACAGAACAAGAGGACACAGTATCAAGCTGTGCCAGGGGAGGTTTAGGCTGAATGTTAGGAAGAAATTCTTCCCAGAAAGAGTAATTGGCCATTGGAATGTGCTGTCCAGGGAGGTGGTGGAGTCACCATCACTGGAAGTGTTCCAGAAGAGTCTGGATGAGGCACTTGGTGCCATGGTTTAGTGAGAAAACTTTATTGAGGTTTAGCTTTGAATGACAGTGGAGAGCACTTACCAACCTCTGACAGTGCTGCAATTTTTGAGTGAGAGTTGGCCACAGCTCTGGCTTCCCAGATTGTCTGATTAATGAAAGCTTTCAGAAGGATAGGCAGGAAGAAGGGAGTGAATGCTTTAAGGAAGCTAACCTTCAGCAGCCATTTCTCAGGAATATGAACTGAATGACAGCCAATATCTTAGAACTGGAAAGACCTTGTCTGAAGACATGGCTTTTAGACAACCTGCATAAGGCTAAAAATCAATGAAGAACATTGGCTGAAGATTGCTCTCTACAACACAAGCCCTATGAGGAGAGGCTGAGGGAGCTGGGGTTGCTTAGCCTGGAGAAGAGGAGGCTCAGGGGAGACCTTCTTGCTCTCTACAGCTACCTGAAGGGAGGTTGTAGCCAGGAGGGGGTTGGTCTCTTCTCCTAGGCACCCAGCACCAGAACAAGAGGACACAGTCTCAAGCTGTGCTAGGGGAGGTTTAGGCTGGATGTTAGGAAGAATGTGCTGCTCAGGGAGGTGGTGGAGCCACTGTCCCTGGAGGTGTTCAAGAGGGGATTGGATGTGACACTTGAAGCCATGGTTTAGTTAGTCCTGAGGTGTTGGGTGCGAGGTTGGACTTGATGATCTCTGAGGTCTTTTCCAACCTTATTATTCCATGTTTCTATGATTCTAAGATCTGGAAAAAAAAACGAATGACAAAACCCAGACTGCAAAGGATTTCAGCAATGGAAGCTGTTTGGATTTCATAAAAAGGCAGTGCCAGATAGAGTGGTTAAAGAGAGGAGAGAGGAGAGAGGAGTGGATCCTCTGGAAAGGCAAAATTATGAACTGGTTTTAGAAAAAGAAAACATAAAAAGCCAGGAAGGTGGATAGTAATTATTTCCAAAGTCTGGATGAGTCAGATAGTCTTATGCTCAGCACAAATCCTTTGAAGCCCAATATTCAATTCAGTTTCTCCAGGTTTTCAAAGTGGTGATATGGCAATGATGACCTAGGGGACTCTGCTTTCTCCTCTCTTGTGTGTGACATAACCAGACTGCCTTTAGGTACAATGTTTTTGCTCAGACACACTCTTGCAGACAAGGACAGTACTTGTTCCTACTGTGATTACCTGCCTTGGTGAAACTAACTCAGGCTGACCAGCTCATGCCCATATCCTTGAAGGTCTCAAAACTAACACACTACTGAATATGACATTGTGCTGCCATTGCAGAGTTAGACTACCACAGAATCACAGAATTAACCAGGTTGGAAAAGACTGAGTCCAACCTATCACCCAACACCATCTAATCAAATAAACCATGGCAGTAAGTAG
This sequence comes from Melanerpes formicivorus, assembly GCF_026170545.1. Lineage (NCBI taxonomy): Eukaryota > Metazoa > Chordata > Aves > Piciformes > Picidae > Melanerpes > Melanerpes formicivorus. Next base: position 108,422 of record NW_027142819.1, read on the forward strand.
AATGGAATGGAATGGAATGGAATGGAATGGAATGGAATGGAATGGCATAGCATGGCATGGCATGGCATGGCATGGCATAGAATAGAATAGAATAGAATAGAATAGAATAGAATAGAATAGAATAGAATAGAATAGAATAGACCAGGTTGGAACAGACCTTCGAGTTCATCAAGTCCAACCTATCACCCAACACCATCTAATCAACTAAACCATGGCACCAAGTGCCTCATCCAGGCTCTTCCTAAACACCTCCAGGAATGGTGACTCCACCACCTCCCTGGGCAGCACATTCCAATGGCCAGTCTCTCTTGCTGGGAAGAACTTCTTCCTAACATCCAGCCTAAACTTCCCCTGGCACAGCTTTTAGAATAAACCTTTATTTAGAATAAACCAAACCAGGTTGGAAGAGACCTTCAAGATCATCGTGTCCAACCCATCAACCAATCCAATCCACCCAAACAGCTAACCCATGGCACCAAGCACCCCATCAAGTCTCCTCCTGAACACCTCCAATGACGGCGACTCCACCACCTCCCCAGGCAGCCCATTCCAATGGGCAATCACTCTCTCTGTGTAGAACTTCTTCCTAATATCCAACCTGAACCTCCCCTGGCACAGCCTGAGACTGTGTCCTCTTGTTCTGGTGCTGGCTGCCTGGGAGAAGAGACCATCATCCGTCTGTCTACAACCTCCCTTCAGGTAGTTGTAGAGAGTGATAAGGTCACCCCTCAGTCTCCTCTTCTCCAGGCTGAGCAACCCCAGCTCCCTCAGTCTTTCCTCACAGGGCTGTGTTCCAAACCCCTCACCAACTTTGTTGCTCTTCTCTGGACTCGTTCCAGCAAGTCAACCTCCTTCCTAAATTGAGGGGCCCAGATCTGGACACAGGGGGACAGCCCCTACCTGGCTGCAACTTCCCTTCAGGGAGTTGTAGAGAGCAAGAAGGTCTCCTCCGAGCCTCCTCTCCTTCAGGCTAAGCAACCCCAGCTCCCTCAGCCTCTCCTCACAGGGCTGTGCTCCAAACCCCTCCCCAGCTTTGTTGCCCTTCTCTGGACTCATCAAGACCAACCTCCTTTTAGGTAGTTGTAGAGAGCAAGAAGGTGTCCCCTAAACCTCCTCTTCTCCAGGCTAAGCAACCCCAGTTCCCGCAGCTGCTCCTCGTAGGGCTTGTGCTCCAGCATCCTGAAGAACCTATTTTTGCCTTAGAACACCGGTGAAAGTCTTTCCTAGAGATATGAGAGCTTACAGTCTAGTTTTCTAGCAATGCAGACATCATTCCTCTGCTGCCAGACTGTGTAGCTGATATTGAGCCAGATGGAGAGTTATGTGATTGTGACCTTGCTGACTTGTGTGATTCTACAATGAACATCCCTGGTGTTTGATGTTTTTATTAGCACTCCAAACCCTTTCTTAGAGTTTTCTGGTTTGTTTTGATACTACTCCTGAAATTTTGGTGCTGTTTGTGACCTTTCAAATGATCATATTCAATTCAAATACCGTGATCACACGTGGATAAGCAAGCTTCCTGCAAGCATAAATAAGGAGCATAATAGGATTGTGATTATGAGGCAGAAGTTGTGTTAGTCCTCACGAGGCAGTTAATGCCCTGTTGGCTTTTAGTGATCAAAACATCCCAAAGTAAATGTCATGGTATTTATATTGAATCGTGGGCATGGTGGGATTGGACATCATTGCAAACCCACACACCTCAGGTGGTGCAGGTAAGCAGGTGAGCTTACATCCTCAGACATGATCTTTCCATAACACAAAACACCAAACCAACACAAGGGAGCTTGTAGCCAGGTGGGGCTTGGTCTCCTTTCCCAGATAACCACCAGCAGAACAAGAGGACACAGTCTCAAGCTGCACCAGGAGAGGTTTAGACTGGATGTTAGGAAGAAATTCTTCCCAGAAAGAGAGATTGGCCATAGGAATGTGCTGCCCAGGAAGGTGGTGGAGTCACCATCACTGGAGGTGTTTAAGAGGAGACTGGATGAAGTACTTGGTGCCATGGTTGAGTTGATTAGATGGTGTTGGGTGATAGGTTGGACTCGATCTCAAAGGTCTTTTCCAACCTGGTTAATTCTATTCTATTCTATTCTATTCTATTCTATTCTATTCTATTCTATTCTATTCTATTCTATTCTATTCTATTCTATTCTATTCTATTCTATTCTATTCTATTCTATTCTATTCTATTCCATTCCATTCCATTCCATTCCATTCCATTCCAGTATCACAGTATCACTAAGGTTGGAAGAGACCTCGAGGATCATCGAGTCCAACCTGTCACTACAGACCTCATGACTAGACCATGGCACCAAGTGCCACATCCAATCCCCTCTTGAACACCTCCAGGGACGGTGACTCCACCACCTCCCTGGGCAGCACATTCCAGTGACGAATGACTCTCTCGGTGAAGAACTTTCTCCACCATTCCTTCTCCCATTCCATTCCATTCCATTCCATTCCATTCCATTCCATTCCATTCCATTCCATTCCATTCCATTCCCTCCTATCCTATCCTATCCTATCCTATCCTATCCTATCCTATCCTATCCTATCCTATCCTATCCTATCCTATCCTATCCTATCCTATCCTATCCACCTCTGTAAGACCTTGTCTTTACTGCAGTGTTCAAAGCATGCTTCAGGACAACAGGTTAAAGGCCCTTACTGTCGGCACAGAAGGGCTGAAGCAACTGCTCCCTAATCCGTGGCACGGCTTTTAGCAGTTGTAGTGGTATCCCCAGAGGACAGCATGCTGCATTACCCAACTGAGAAGAGAGGCTTACAGAGTAATTAAGCATTGTTTTCTTTAGCATGGCATGTTTAACTTGCCTATTATAATTGTTATTCAAACATGAGGCTTAGGAAAGTAAATATGGGGAAGTGCTCTTGGAAGAGCTCATGCACAGTGCCCTCAGTCCTGACTGTTTTGTTCTGAGACTAGTTTTTGCCAGAAGCTCATATGGATTTGCTGAATCCATGTGTGATCCCCACCCTCATACTGCATGCCAGACAAGTCTCCTGGCTATTTTCCTTCACTGTTTCATCAGTTCAGCTAGCTTTTTCTTTCAGGCTATGCTGGATGCCACATAATGGTGTGACTAATTGAAGTTGTTTCTTTCCCTCCTCCTCCCCCAGATGCCTTGATTAATATTTTGTTGTATACCTTAATTAGCACATTTCTGGCTTCTGGCTGGTTGTTTCTCTTAGAGCTTTCCTGAAGAGACACTAGTAAAACTTTACACATTGTATTATGACAGATACTGCAGTTGCAAACTCCTCACTAGATTTGTAATTATATCATGCCCACAGAACTCTATTAAAACCCCAGCATGACATTGCAGATGGTGAAATGGGGAATGGGTTGCTTCCTTAATGCATGGAATTAAGTCTGGTAAATCCCATCATAACTGTGTAACAAAGTTAGACCATTAAAAGGAAAACAGCAATTGGTTGCCTTTCTAATACAGTCTGCATTTTCCAGGGGTTTTATTTCAGTGGCTCAGTTTCCTGCCCACTGAATCATACTTGCAAATGGGGTTTGGACACAAAGACACAGAGGAAGCCAGCTCTGCCATTAGTTGTTTCATGAAAAACATTCCTTTTAGCTGTAATAAGGCCCTTTTAGGCCTTATGATTTAGAATAAACCATGTTGGAAGAGACCTTCAAGATCATCATGTCCAACCTATCATCCAATACCACCTAGTCAACTAAACCCTGCAACCGAGCACCCTATCAAGTCTCCTCCTGAACACCTCCAGTGATGGTGACTCCACCACCTCCCTGGACAGCACATTCCAATGGGCAATCACTCTCTCTGTAGAGAATAGAATAGAAGAATGGAAAGGAATGGAATGGAATGGAATGGAATGGAATGGAATGGAATGGAATGGAATGGAATGGAATGGAATGGAATAGAATAGAATAGAATAGAATAGAATAGAATAGAATAGAATAGACCAGGTTGGAAAATACCTCAGAGATCATCGAGTCCAACCTATCATCCAATCCAACCCACCTAAACAACTGAACCATGGAACCTAGCTATTCTATTCTATTCTATTCTATTCTATTCTATTCTATTCTATTCTATTCTATTCTATTCTATTCTATTCTATTCTATTCTATTCTATTCTATTCTATTCTATTCTATTCTATTCTATTCTATTCTATTCTATTCCATTCCATTCCATTCCATTCCATTCCATTCCATTCCATTCCATTCTTCTATACTATTCCATGTGAAAATTTGCTTTTTCTAGGAAAGTGTAGATTTCCTGTGTTGCCTTTGTGCATCTGACTGCACAGCTTCCATTAATATTGGGATGAACCCAGGTAACTAAATCCCTTTGAGCAAATATACTGCTTTCATCCACCAAGACTTGGCAAATCTATTTCATTCCCCCAAAATGGAGAAAGCAATGATGCAGAAAGACATTAAGCTAAGCCCTCTGCTCTAGGCATGTGATCCTTGAAGGGACACCTATTTATCTTATTTATGTATTACTTAATAGAGTTACAAACTTCCAGCATTGAACAACTTGCTTGGAACCTGTATTATGGGAACTGAGATCTTGCTGACATCAAGCACAACAATATAAAACCTCCACATCTATGGGAAAGGAAAGGCATCAGTAAGTGAAATGAGCGTGCATCCATTCTTCCTGCTGGATCTGGCCTGGTTTTGAGGAAAGATGCTTGGATAGCACACAAGAATAATCTGTCTTTCTATAAAGGCTGTCACTCTGTGCTGTATAAAAATTACATAAAGCAGGCATGTAGAGCCAGATGGTTATTTCCTGTTGTTAAAGCTTTAAGGGACAAATTAATCTCCTTTGTAACTCCATTGACTTCAACAGGGTCTCTATTTACTTGAGTGAAATTGCATTGCAGATGATTTCAGTCGGGATTCTGGAGGACAGGAGCCATTTAGAACATCATCTGTGTACAGAAACTGCATTTTGCTTAACTGTCAGGAGTTGTCTGTATCTTTGGAAATGACCTCACCATGTAGTTCCTTCTACTACTAACACAGCAGCTTTGCACTGTACAACGGAGAATGGTGCTTAGACTTTGAAACTACCATAAAATAGAACAGAACAGAACAGAACAGAACAGAACAGAACAGAATAGAATAGAATAGAATAGAATAGAATAGAATAGAATAGAATAGGGTAGGATAGGATAGAATGGGATAGGATAGGATAGGATAGGATAGGATGGGATAGGATAGGATAGGGTAGGATAGGATAGGATAGGATAGGATAGGATAGGATAGGATAGGATAGGATAGGATAGGATGGAATGGAATGGAATGGAATGGAATGGAATGGAATGGAATGGAATGGAATGGAATAGACCAGGTTGGAAAAGACCTTCGATGATCTTTGAGGTCTCTTCCAACCTTGGTGATTCTGTGATTCTGTGTGAGATCATTGAGTCCAGCCTGTCACCCAATACCATCTAATCAACTAAACCATGGCACCAAGTGCCTCATCCAGTCTCTTCTTAAACACTTAAAGGGATGGTGACTCCACCACCTCCCTGGGCAGCATATTCCAATGGCCAATCTCTCTTCCTGTGAAGAACTTTCTCTTCATCTCCAGCCTAAACCTCCCCTGGCTCAGCTTGAGACTGTGTCCTCTTGTTCTGGTGCTGGTTGCCTGGGAGAAGAGACCAACCCGCACCTGCCTACAATCTCCCTTCAGGTAGTTGTAGACAGGGTTCCTTAACCTTTCTCAAGCTCTTCTGAATCTCTGCCATGTTTTGTGTAATCATTAAATGTTATGAGACTAGAAGGCATGAAGTTTATTCTCCTGTGAGCTGGGGAGCTGATGTAAAGTTTTTGCTGATTTTCCATGCACTAACCGACTAGAAAGGAACAAATGATCCTTGAGGTCACTTCCAATCTGCTATTCTACGACTCTGTGAATTTAAACTACCTCAACACCAGCAGCTGCTAATCAGGGGTTCTGAAGAACTAGAGGGTTGAAGATCTAATGTGCACCCAGAGCAGCCTTATGGTCTACTAATCCCATTCTGCTGATGTAACAAGAAATGCTAATGAGGGATGAGCTGTACAGCTTTGACCAGCAGGCAATAAGCAAGTCCCAGCACTGCAGACTGAGGAGAGTGAGCTGGAGCTGTCCAAATGTGAGGCCTTTTCCTTGTGATATTCAAATATCAGGGAAGTTAAAACAAATCAAAGACTGAAGGGATTCCAGAGAAAAAGCATCCCAGGGTAAGAAATGGTGCTCAGTATTTCAGATTGTCCTTAAGAGTTCATGTTTTAAATCAAGCTCAGTTGAGGAAAGATGTTGAGTTGCTGGAAGGTGTCCAGAGAAGGGCAACAAAGTTGGTGAGGGGTTTGGAACACAAGCCCTATGAGGAGAGGCTGAGGGAGCTGGGGTTGCTTAGCCTGGAGAAGAGGAGGCTCAGGGGAGACCTTCTGGCTGTCTACAACTCCCTGAAGGGAGGTTGTAGCCAGGTGGGGGTTGGTCTTCTATCCTATCCTATCCTATCCTATCCTATCCTATCCTATCCTATCCTATCCTATCCTATCCTATCCTATCCTATCCTATCCTACCCTATCCTATCCTATCCTATCCTATCCTATCCCATCCCATCCCATCCCATCCCATCCTATCCTATCCCATCCTATCCTATCCTATCCTATCCTATCCTATCCTATCCTATCCTATCCTATCCTATCCTATCCTATCCTATCCTATCCTATCCTATCCTATCCTATCTGCTATTAAAAGAACCCAAACTAAAAAGCCCCCCAGAAGTTCTTCACTAAGCCTAAACAGATGCTGTTATTTGCTCTTGTTTTTCTTCTCAGGATCAGTAGGGTAACAAATTTTGTTATTGTTTTTTGCCTGGATGCTTTTTGTTTCATTCTAAGATGCGACCTGAATGCAATGTACTTTGCCAATGTGATCAACCTGCCAACAATCCAATTGAACAAACAAATAGGAATAAAGGGTTCAGGAATCTGACAGCTACTTGGCCTGAGAGTTTCAACTCAAGGGTTCAAAGGTTGGAAAAGAAACAACAAATCTTGATCCAAATTTCGGTATTGTTGGTGGCTATTTTAACCTCTGTTCAAAAGAACAAGTTGAGAGAACTGAGGAACTGACATTCTGTTGGCCATTTAACCCAGCATGGGATGCAGTGTGCTTGAGCCTGGCACAAGGAGCCCGTTGCAAGGTAGGTATTTTTCATACAGAGCCCTATGGGGAGGAAAAAGGCAGTACTATGAGAGGCAGAAAGCAAGTTGTTCCCAGCTTGTGCAGGCCATTAATGTGACTAATGCCACGAGGTGACTAACCTCAGGCCCCTTAAGAGATGCTTGTTTTCAGAAGTATAGCAGAGTGCAGATCTTAAAACTCAGGCCATTAAAGGTGTGCTTCCATTGCTGGCAAAGCACAAGTCAGAGTTTCACTGCAAATCTAAAAACCACCTAAGCCTGACTTCTGTCATCAAACAGCCCAGGCTCCTACCCATGCCACCTGGATGACACTTAAGAAAACAGATCTCAGGCCACAGCATGTGGCTAAGCACAAGGTAGTTGCCCAATGCTTTGTTACAAGGGCAGAATGAAGCAGTAGGATTGCCACAGTGAAGAACAACCTTTTTCTGCCTCTCCAATGGAATCTTTCCTGTCAGTCCTCCTGAATTTACCACAAAATGGAGAGACTGAATGTTTAAAGTCTTTTCCTACCTGGGTAATTCTAATTCTATTCTATTCTATTCTATTCTATTCTATTCTATTCTATTCTATTCTATTCTATTCTATTCTATTCTATTCTATTCTATTCTATTCTATTCTATTCTATTCTATTCCATTCCATTCCATTCCATTCCATTCCATTCCATTCCATTCTACCATGCTCAACCATACTTCTCTTCTCTTCTCTTCTCTTCTCTTCTCTTCTCTTCTCTTCTCTTCTCTTCTCTTCTCTTCTCTTCTCTTCTCTTCTCTTCTCTTCTCTTCTCTTCTCTTCTCTTCTCTTCTCTTCTCTTCTCTTCTCTTCTCTTCTCTTCTCTTCTCTTCTCTTCTCTTCTCTTCTCTTCTCTTCTCTTCTCTTCTCTTCTCTTCTCTTCTCTTCTCCTCTTCTCGTCTCGTCTCGTCTCTTCTTGTCTCTTCTCTTCTCCTCTCTTCTCTCTTCTCCTCTCTTCTCCTCTCTTCTCTTCTCCCTCTAGAGGAGGCTCAGGGGAGACCTTCTTCCTCTCTAAAACTCCCTGAAGGGAGGTTGTAGCCAGGTGGGGGTTGGTCTCTTCTCCCAGGCGAGCAGCACCAGAACAAGAGGACACAGTCTCAAGCTGCACCAGGAGAAGTTTAGCCTGGATGTTAGGAAGAAGTTCTTCCCAGCAAGAGAGATTGGCCATTGGAATGTGCTGCCCAGGGAGGTGGTGGAGTCACCATCCCTGGAGGTGTTTAAGAAGAGACTGAATGAGGCACTTGGTGCCATGGTTTAGTTGATTAGATGGTGTTGGGTGATAGGTTGGACTTGATGATCTCAAAGGTCTTTTCCAACCGAGTCTGCTCTATCCTATCCTATCCTATCCTATCCTATCCTATCCTATCCTATCCTATCCTATCCTAGTGTAGTCTATTTTATTCTATTCTATTCTTTCCATTCTATTCTATAATTATCTTTGAGAGAGTCCTTTACAACAGCTACTCAGAGTCAAGAAACAGAAGCTAAGACTTAAAATACCAACTTAAGCTGAGATTTAAAATACCAATTCACATATTTGGCCTTTTTAGATGATGTGACTTGACAGACCAAAATAACATTTGAGAAGAGATATCTGAGAGCTATTTGGAGGCATATGACAATCTCTGTCCATCTCTTTCCTATCACCTTGATGTTGTTTGCAAAGCATTTTCCATTCTGATCTACATGATGATTGTTAACATCACCCAGAACATCTTTTTTATCTTAAACATTTTAATCTAATCTTAGTTTTTCTCAGAACATGTCCTGAAGCAATGCCTGCTGCTATATAACATGCTTTTTCTCTTCAAATCAGCAATGCCTTGCTTAAGTGCAGTTCTGAGACTGAATTAGTAATCAGTGGGTGACTTCACAGCTCTCTGGGAAAGCCTATAGTGTCCTGCTCACTGTGAAATATCTATTTCAACTGGGCACAGGGACAAAACCACTCACAGTAAGAGTGATGCAGCACTGTAAGAGAGACCCAAGGAGGCTGTGGAAATCCACAGCCTTGATAGCTTTCAAAACAATGTCCTGAGCAGCCAGGATGCTGGAGGGTGGAGCACCTCTCCTATGAGGACAGACTGAAGGAGTTGGGGCTGTTCAGTCTGCAGAAGAGAAGGCTCCCAGGTGACCTCATTGTGGCCTTCCAGTATCTGAAGGGGGTGTCCAAGAAGGCTGGGGAGGGACTTGTCAGGATATCAGGTAGTGATAGGACTAGGGGGAATGGAATGAAGCTGGAGGTGGGGAGATTCAGGCTGGAGGTGAGGAGGAAGTTCTTCCCCATGAGAGTGGTGAAACCCTGGAATGGGTTGTCCAGGGTGGTGGTTGGGGCCCTGTCCCTGGAGGTACTTAAGCCCAGGCTGGCTGAGGCTGTGGCCAGGCTGATGTAGTGTGGGGTGTCCCTGCCCATGGCAGGGGGGTTGGAACTAGCTGATCCTTGTGGTCCCTTCCAACCCTGACTGATACTATGATACTATGATTAACTTTGCTATTTACCCTCCTTTGAACCAAGGAGCAGGTTAGATGACTTTATAGACTCCTTTCAAACTACCTTATTCTTTGAGTCTATATTCCTGACCAGTTTTCCTGGGGCCTCTCTTAGAATGTTCTGGGGGGAAGAAAAGGAAATATGTGACACATAAAACATCAGTGATTTGGAGTCACCGTCCCTGGAGGTGTTCAAGAGGGGACTGAACAGGGCACTTGAAGCCATGGTTTAGTTAATCAAGAGGTGTTGGGTGCTAGGTTGGACTTGGTGATCTCTGAGGTCTTTTCCAACCTTATTGTTTCTATGTTGCTATGATTCTAAGATATCTCTTTTGGCACTGGTGTATCTTTATACAGAGCCTAGACTTTGTCTAAAGGGAGTGGGCTCCATTTTGATTCTGCTTTCCCTCTCTCTCCATGCATCCTCTCTGGGAAGAGCTGGGTAGGAGCTACGGGTGGAGATGAGGCTCTGTCCTTGTTCCTGAAGGGATATTAGCTTCAAGAAGCATTTGAACTCACTTCACATCTCCAGAGCCTTTTCAAGGTGCCTATCTAAAGACCACAGCTGGGCAGCTGAGGTTAGAAGGAATTATCCTTACCTCTGATATACTGGGCTGAAGGGCAAGCTGAGAAGGTTTCTTTGCTTTCTGTCTATGCCAGCTAACTTTGTTTGTAGAAAAGGGGCCTGTTTGTTTTTCTACTGAGTTATTGCACCACAAACAACTGCCTCTGGATGGTAGCTTAAAATTAACTCCCACCAGATTAGAGTATATACACATTTGGCTGCTGACCTGAAATTATAGGTATGACCTTTTTACTTACATGAACAGTTGTCCTCCAGAGTCTTTCCCTAGCTGGCTGCTCCCAGCTCTTGTTGTCATGTTGTGACAGGTTCAGGACGGCACTGGTCAGCATTACAGAGGAACATTCTGGACTCTCTCTGGTGGAGTTTGCTTTCCTTGTCTGTTTTGTAGGATATTGGAATGGAATGGAATGGAATGGTATGGAATGGAATGGAATGGAATGGAATGGAATGGAATGGAATGGAATAGAATAGAATAGAATAGAATAGAATAGAATAGAATAGAATAGAATAGAATAGAATAGAATAGAATAGAATAGAATTAACCAGGTTGGAAAAGACCTTTGAGATCATCAAGTCCAACCTATCACCCAGCACCATCTAATCAACCAAACCATGGCACCAAGTGCCTCATCCAGTCTCTTCCTAAACACCTCCAGTGATGGTGACTCCACCACCTCCCTGGGCAGCACATTCCAATGGCTAATTCCTCTTTCTGGGAAGAATTTCTTCCTCACACCCAGCTTAAAGCTCCCCCTTTAAAACAAAAGTGTCCAGTGCTGCTGGGAATGAATAAGCAGTTCAACTCTGACTTTCCAGGATGTTGGGGCCCTGTGGCACAGATGCATTACCCTGATGACTGTTGCTGTAGAGAACAGTCATGTTGGCTTATGCTGTGTGGGAAGCAATGGTGTTCAGCTGGAAGGAAGAACAACAGCCAGGCCAAAGCTGAAAATAATCTTAACTGGACAAAAGTTAATCTGGTTGCCAGGCTCAGGGGTAGGCTTTTCAGGCTCACAGGTCACAAGAAGTGATGTTTTCGAGGGGTCCCTCGGCAGAACACTAAATATTGGCACAGCATGTTGTCACTGGTCAGGGAATCCTTTGTGCATCTGTAAATACCAAGAAAAGCTTTCCATGTACTAATACACTTAGCACTTTAACAAAGGTTAGAAGTCACAGAGATGTCAAGCAGTACTTACTCACTCTCTCGACAGCCTGCAGCTGATAGCTAAGCTGGGCACTGTCCCCAGGAATCCTCACACTTTGAGAGATGAAATGATGTTATTTTGCTCTCAGCAAAGCCTCAGATTGCTGCTCCTTCAGTTCTTTCAGAAGAACACAGACCAATGTGTGAAAACACCAATCCACTTTAAGCCAAGGAAGAGCTTCTCAACACTGAAGGAAAATGTATGCTTTGTCTCAAGTAGCATCATATCATTCACCTGAAACCCTCCAGTGCCAGTCCAGTAGGAAAGAGGCAGCATCAGCCAAATCATAATTCTCTCCCTAGTAAATGTTTTGAGTCTAAACTGAAGATCCTCTTATATATGCAACAATTATCATATAAAATACTCCATTGTACTCAGAGGCAACCTTCTTGCTCTCTACAACTACCTGAAGGGAGGTTGTAGCCAGTTGGAGGTTGGTCTCTCCTCCCAGGCAACCAGCACCAGAACAAGAGGACATAGTCTCAAGCACCATGAGGGGAGGTTCAGGCTGGATGTTAGGGAGAAGTTCTTCCCAGCAAGAGAGATTGGCCATTGGAATGTGCTTCCCAGTGAGGTGGTGGAGTCCCCATCCCTGGAGGTGTTTAGGAAGAGCCTGGATGAGGCACTTGGTGCCATGGTTTAGTTGATTAGATGGTGTTGGGCGATAGGTTGGACTTGATAAACTCAAAGGTCTCTTCCAACCCGGTTAATTCTATCCCAGCCCAGCCCAGCCCATCCTATCCTATCCTATCCTATCCTATCCTATCCTATCCTATCCTATCCTATCCTATCCTATCCTATCCTATCCTATCCTATCCTATCCTATCCTCTATCTTATCCTACACTTGTTCATCACAGCAAAAAATACGTGCAGACATCTTTTATCTTTTGAATAATTTTTGGATGATAAAATTCACCATGTAGTTGTCCCAGAAATCCATTCACAATTTTCAGAAGATTCACCAAGAAACGCTTTGAGCTCTACACATGGTTACTTCACTTTTCCCAGTTTCACACTCTGGAAATGCTCAATACTGTGATACTTTCATAAGAAATAGGAAATAGAATAGAATAGAATAGAATAGAATAGAACAGAACAGAACAGAACAGAACAGAACAGAACAGACCATGTTGCAAGAGACCTTTGAGAGCATCAAGTCCAACCTATCACCCAACACCATCTAATCAATTAAACCATGGCACCAAGTGCCTCATCTAGGCTTTTCTAAATCACCTCCAGGGATGGTGACTCCACCACCTCCCTGGGCAGCACATTCCAATGGCCAATCTCTCTTGCTGGGAAGAACTTCCTCCTAACATCTAGCCTAAACCTCCCCTGGCACAGCTCGCGACTGTGTCCTCTTGTTCTGGTGCTGGTTGCCTGGGAGAAGAGACCAACCCCCACCTGGCTACAACCTCCCTGCAGGGAGTTGTAGACAGCAAGGGTAGACAGAAGAAGGTCTTCAGAGAGAGAGTGATTGGCCATTGGAATGTGCTGCCCAGGGAGGTGGTGGAGTCACCATCCTTGGAGATCTGCAAGAAAAAATTGGATGAGTCACTTATTGCCATGGTCTAGTTGATTGGATAAGGCTGGATGATATCTTGGACTGGATGATCTTGGTGGTCTCTTCCAACCTGGTTGATTCTAGGATTCTATACAAAATCTAAAATGCAATTAAAAGGAAAGAAGAAAGAAAAAAAGGAAAGAGAGAGACTTGACCAAGTGACAGTTTTTTTTGAGCTGGTTCTAAAGTGTTGTGCTATTCTTTACACTATCCTCTTCTTTTTCAGCAGGGGAGAGCAAAGTTCTCAGGCAACAGAAAGGAATTAGGTTAATGACAGCAATTACACAGAATGTTGGAAATAGCAGAGCAGAGATTACTCATCTCATTTTCTTCAAAGTGTGCTGCTGCATGCATCTCACTTGAGGTAAGGCTCAGACACCTATTAAATAGGCAGGAAGTGAAGCAAAGAGCCTTCTGAGGAGCTGGCCAGAAGGTGCAGAGACAGAAGCACTCAGCTACAACTTAGAACATAGAACATAGGATAGACCAGGTTGGAAGAGACCTTCAAGATCATCGTGTCCAACCCATCAACCAATCCAACACCACGTAAACAACTAACCCATGGCACCAAGCACCCCATCAAGTCTCCTCCTGATCACCTCCAATGATGGTGACTCCACCACCTCCCCAGGCAGCCCATTCCAATGGGCAATCACTCTCTATGTGTAGAACTTCTTCCTGACATCCAACCTGAACCTCCCCTGGTGCAGCCTGAGACTGTGTCCTCTTGTTCTGGAACTGGTAAATTCCAGTCAGTCTTGATCATTTGCTTACACAGGAAGGATGCTGTGAAGACATGACTCTTCCTTGGCTAGGTCCTGGGAAATAGAGCATGGGGAAGCATTACAAAGTGCTCTCAGAAATGCTGATGAAGTCAATGAGTACAGTCTGGATCAGGGTGGACATTTCATAGTATTGTAACTGGACAAATTGGCTTTACTAAATTGCAAGCTGTGATTGATGTCTACAACTACCCGAAGGGAGGTTGTAGCCAGCTGGGGGTTGGTCTCTTCTCCCAAGCAGAACCAGCACCAGAGCAAGTGGACACAGTCTCAAGCTGCACCAGGGGAGGTTTAGGCTGGATGTTAGGAAGAAGTTCTTCCCAGAATGTGCTGCCCAGGGAGGTGATGGATTCACCATCACTAGTTGACAATGGGATGAACATGAGCCAGCAGTGTGCCCAGGTGGCCAAGAGGGCCAGTGGCATCCTGGCCTGCATAAGGAATAGTGTGGCCAGCAGGAGCAGGGAAGTCATTGTGCCCCTGGCCTCAGCACTGGTTAGGCCACACCTTGAGTCCTGTGTCCAGTTCTGAGCCCCTCAGTTTAGGAAAGATGTTGAGTTGCTGGAAGGTGTCCAGAGAAGGGCAACAAAGCTGGGGAGGGGTCTCGATGTGGGATGTGCTGCTCAGGGGTGTGGTGGAGTCACCATCCCTGGAGGTGTTCCCTGGAGGGGATTGGCCATAACACTTGAAGCCATGGTTTAGTTAGTCCTGAGCTGTTGGATGCTAGGTTGGACTTGATGATGTCTGAGGTCTTTTCCAACCTTATTGATTCTATGACTCTATGCTTCAAGGCTCTATCATCTTGCTGCAACAATTATTTCTGAGCTCTAACATTGCTCACCCTTCAGAGGATTTTATCCACAACTGTGGTAAAACATAAGAGATTTTGATTTGGAACCTTCTCTGCATTAGCCATTCTACTGTGCCCTTCATGAAATACTGCCTGTGTAGGAACTCTACAGGAAAGTGGCAGTCACCATGTATACATTCATAAAGCCTATGACAATATTTATTTGTGAGTCTGACACAGGCTGGTGGAATGTAGTTGGCCAAAACCCCAGAAATGACTCCAAATATGTCCTTAAGGAATTCCACTGACAACACATCAGTGACCAGCTTGTCTCTATATTTTAAAATAGCAATGCTCCAATAGCTTTTCCCAACTCCTTTTGGATGTTGGATGATTGCATCATGTGAAGAATGTTGGCTAAACATACGCCGGGGTGGCCACTAGAGGTGAGAAGCAATATGCAAGGATATATTTGTTGAAGGCAGCAGGCCACTTCCAATGTGTCCAGAGAAAGGCACGTGGAAAGAGCTGTTGACTTGCTGGAAGGTGTCCAGAGAAGGGCAACAGAGCTGGGGAGGGGTTTGGAGCACAGCCCTGTGAGGAGAGGCTGAGGGAGCTGGGGTTGCTTAGCCTGGAGAAGAGGAGACTCAGGGGAGACCTTCTTGCTGTCTACAACTCCCTGAAGGGAGGTTGTAACCAGGTGGGGGTTGATCTCTTCTCTCAGACAACCAGGACCACAACAAGAGGACACAGTCTCAACCTGTGCCAGGGGAGGTTCAGGCTGGATGTCAGGAACAAATTCTTCCCAGAAAGAGAGATTGGCCATTGGGATGTGCTGCCCAGGGAGGTGCTGGAGTCACCATCCCTGGAGGTGTTGAAGAGGGGACTGGTTGAGGCACTTGGTGCCATGGTTGATTAGATGGTGTTGGGTGATAGGTTGGACTTGAGGATCTCTGAGGTCTTTTCCAACCTTATTGGTTCTATGATTCTATAGAAAGAAAGGGAAAAAAACTCCACAACAAAACCAATCCTGTGGTTTTTCCCTGATGTCTCCACATTTCACTGTGTCTTTTCCATGCTGCTTCCACTGTCAGCTATCTGGTAGCTAATAGGTAAATGAAAGTCTACCCCTTACAATGAAAAGGGAAGTCCAAGCTTGTTGCTAGCAGAAGCTAGCTCTTTAAAAGATGCTTAGTGTTGCAGCTCTGAGATTTCCCTTGGTGGCTGTTAAAATGGGCTCCCTACTGACAGCCACACTCCTGAATTAGGAGTGCTTGCTGCTGTATGAGATGTCAAGAAATGCTGTGGGAGGAATTTTGCTATTGCCTCTCAATATCAGAGGTCCTAATGCTCCTGCTGGAAATAGGTTCCTCTCTCATTTGGGTTTTTCAGTACTGAATTCATGGCTTCACAAAGCCCAAGGTGAGTTTCTGTGTTCTGTTGTTTAATGTACTGAAATTCCCCACTGAATCTCCACCAAATCAACCAGCTCGCACTGTGGCCCTAGAAAGAAGACTTAAAAATTATTTATTCCCTTTCCTCCTCTTTCTCAGCCCAGAAACCATTCTGAGCACATACAGGAGAGCCAAATGCTATCTTTGAAGCAGGTTCAGACATTTTCAGCTGTAGGGGAGAAATGAATCCAAGACCAGCACAGCCTTTAAAGGTGTGTCGACCAGGAAATGAGCAGGTACAGCAGCAGTAAGTGAGAAGGAGAAAGCTTCCCTTTTCTCCAGAGCAAAGGTCCTCATAGCTGCATTCTGAAGACACCAACTGATGTAAGTCCTGCAAGTGTAATGTCCAGTTCTGGGCCCCTCAATTTAAGAAGGACATTGAGACACTTGAATGTGTCCACAGAAAGGCAACGAGGTTGGGGAGAGGTCTAAGGCAGAAGCTCTATGAGGAGAGGCTGAGGGAGCTGGGGTTGTTTAGCATGGAGAAGAGGAGGCTCAGGAGAGATCTTATTGCTCTCTACAAGTACCTGAAAAGGAGGCTGTAGCCAGGTGGTTTTTGGTCTCTTCTTCCAGGCAACCAGCACCACAACAAGAGGACACAATCTCAAGCTGCACCAGGGGAAGTTTAGGCAGGAGATCAGGAGAAAGTTCTTCACAGAAGGAGTTATTTGCTGTTGGAATGTGCTGCCCAGGGAGGCAGTGGAGTCATTGTCCCTGGAGGTGCTCAAAGAAGGATTGGATGTGGCACTGGAAGCCATGGTTTAGTTAGTCCTGAGGTGTTGTGTGCTAGGTTGGACTTGAGGATCTCTGAGTTCTTTTCCAACCTTACTGATTCTATGATTCTATGGTTCTATGAAATATGTGTAGGAATCTGTGTATGTCCTCATCAGGAACACAATCATGAGCTGCTTAACACTACAATGGTAGTGGCAGGTTGGACTCAATGATCTTCGAGGTCTCTTCCAAAATTGGTGATACTGTGATACTGTGATACTGTGTGATTCAGGTCTTGACCAAGGAGAAATGTCAGAAAGTCATAGGACCTTGACACATGATTGAGAAATTCTGGGCAGTAACTAAGGGAATGGGAATGTTAGGATGTTAATCAGAACTCAGACCGGGCATAATGTTAGAATAGAATAGAATTAACCAGGTTGGAGAAGACCTTTGAGATCATCGAGTCCAACCTATCACCCAACACCATCTAATCAACTAAACCATGGCACCAAGTGCCTCATCCAGGCTCTTCTTAAACACCTCCAGGGATGGTGACTCCATCACCTCCCTGGGCAGCACATTCCAATGGCCAATCTCTCTTGCTGGAAAGAATTTCTTCCTAACATCCAGACTCAACCTCCCCTGGCACAGCTTGAGACTGTGTCCTCTTCTTCTGGTGCGGGTTGCGTGGGAGAAGAGACCAACCCCCACCTGCCTACAACCTCCCTTCAGGGAGTTGGAGACAGCAAGAAGGTCTTCCCTGAGCCTCCTCTTCTGCAGGCTAAGCAACCGCAGCTCCCTCAGCCTCTCCTCACAGGGCTGTGCTCCAAACCCCTCCCCAGCTTTGTTGCCCTTCTCTGGACACCTTCCAGCAACTCAACATCTTTCCTAACCTGAGGGGCCCAGAACTGGACACAGGACTCAAGGTGTGATGTTCTTAAATCCTTTTTTTTGAGTGGTATCCTAAGTATTATGATGGCTGGCATTTCTCCACTGTAAAAATTCTTTTTAAGGCATGTCTGTATATATATAGAGAGAGAGCAGGCAAAAAATATCTCTTTCTTGGCTCCCTGAAACTCTCATCCTTCTATTTAAAATCCTTCTTCAAGTCTCCCTGCTTTTGGGTAGCACAAATCTGGTAATCAATAAAACCTTATCCCTTTCCCTGCATCTTTGGTTGCTCTGTTTATGATCTGCACATGAAGAAGATGCAAAGTCAGCTGTTATATAGGTTCCAAAACATTGAAGTCTGTTGTGGAGATATACTACACATATTTCTATCCCTGATACTTTCATACTTCTCATTCTGTTTGATTTTTTTCTTGCCTCAATCTTCCTTGTATAACAGATTACATTTTAAAAACCTGGTTCTGATTTTTTTTCTCCTTATGTATATGGGTTAGGAACTGGCTGGAGTGCTGAGCCCAGAGAGTGGTGGTGAGTGGTGCCACATCCAGCTGGCAGCCAGGCACTAGAGGTGTCCCCCAGGGGTCAGTGCTGGGCCCCATCCTGTTCAATATCTTTACTGATGATCTGGATGAGGCCATTGAGTCCATCAGCAGTAAATTTGTAGATGACAGCAAGCTGGGGGCAGGAGATGATCTGTTAGAGGGTAGGAGAGCTCTGCTGAGGTACCTTGACAGGCTGGACAGATGGGCAGAGTCCAAGGGTGGGAGATTGAACACATCCAAGTGCCAGGTTCTGCACATTGGCCACAGCAACCCCATGCAGTACTACAGGCTGGGGTCAGAGTGGCTGGAGAGCAGCCAGGCAGAGAGGGACCTGGGGGTGCTGGTTGATGGTAGGCTGAACATTAGGCTGCAGTGTGCCCAGGCAGCCAGGAGGGCCAATGGCATCCTGGCCTGCATCAGGAACAGTGTGGCCAGCAGGAGCAGGGAAGTCATTCTGCCCCTGGACACTGCACTGGTTAGGCTGCACCTTGAGTCCTGTGTCCAGTTCTGGGCCCCTCAGTTTAGGAAAGATTTTGAGTTGCTGGAAGGTGTCCAGGGAAGGGCAACAATTCTATTCTATTCTATTCTATTCTATTCTATTCTATTCTATTCTATTCTATTCTATTCTATTCTATTCTATTCTATTCTATTCTATTCTATTCTATTCTATTCTATTCTATTCTATTCTATTCCATTCCATTCTATTCTATTCTATTCTATTCTATTCTATTCTATTCTATTCCGTTCTATTCTATTCTATTCTATTCTATTCTATTCTATTCTATTCTATTCTATTCCGTTCTATTCTATTCTATTCTATTCTATTCTATTCTATTCTATTCTATTCTATTCTATTCTATTCTATTCTATTTTCACTCAGTCTAGAGCAAGGGATAGCTCTGATCCCTCAGCCATGCACAGGACCCCTGTCTAGATTGGAATTTGCATTTCCAAGGAGATTTAAGGAAACAGAGTGGCATTTCTGGGGATCTGTTTGCAGAGAGGCAGAGCAAATGTGTGTCCATGCCACTGTTCTTTTCTCTGTATGACCACACCAGTGACAATGCACCTATTTGAAGTGCTGGCAAAATGTGCCAAGCCAAGTCCAACTGACTGATGATGTGCTGCACATTTCCACATACTATGTAAGTTCAATCCAATGAGCTACATAGGTGTAAACAAGTCAGACTGTTTGACAAGTAAGACTGCAGATACTCCAACCAGTTCTGTAGCTGTCTTCCCACTCTCCTTTCTTTTGTGGCAAGAAGATTTTCTGACAGCAGGATTTTCTGAAGCAATCACTTTGTCACTGCATCTGCCATCAGCAGAGACTCATTTCTTCTCTTTCCTTTCCATGTTCTTTTTCAATACACTTTGCCTGCTTGCTGTTACTTTGGTCTTTTGTTTTCACTTCCTTCTTCCAAAGCTGCCATCACAAATGGGGAGAAGGCAATAGCAGGTATTGAAGCAATGAAACACCAGCCATCCTCTCTAGAATGGCTGGCATCCTAGCCTGCATCTAGAATAGCATAGAATAGCATAGAATAGCATAGCATAGCATAGCATAGCATGGAACGGAATGGAATGGAATGGAATGGAATGGAATGGAATAGAATAGAATAGAATAGAATAGAATAGAATAGAATAGAATAGAATAGAATAGAATAGAATAGAATAGAATAGACCAGGTTGGAAGAGACCTTCAAGATCACCGTGTCCAACCTATCAACCAATCCAACCCACCTAATCAATTAAAATATGGCACTAAGCACCCCATCAAGTCTCCTCCTGAACAACTCCAGTGATGGTGACTCCACATTGTGCCCCTGGACTCAACACTGGTTAGGCCACACCTTGAGTACTGTGTCCAGTTCTGGGCTCCTCAGTTTAAGGACATTGAGACACTTGAGCGTGTCCAGAGAAGGGCAACAAGGCTGGTGAGAGGCCTTGAACACAAGCCCTATGAGGAGAGGCTGAGGGAGCTGGGATTGTTTAGCCTGGAGAAGAGGAGGCTCAGGGGTGACCTTATTGCCCTCTACAACTACCTGAAGGGTGGTTGTAGCCAGGAGGGAGTTGGCCTCTTCTCCCAGGCAACCAGCACCAGAACAAGGGGACACAGTCTCAAGCTGCGCCAGGGGAGGTTCAGACTCGAGGTGAGGAGGAAGTTCTTCACCGAGCGAGTCATTCGGCATTGGAATGGGTTGCCCAGGGAGGTGGTTGAGTCATCGACCCTGGAGGCGTTCAAGGGGAGATTGGACGTGGCACTTGGTGCCATGGTCTAGTCATGGGGTCTGTGGTGTCAGGTTGGACTCGATGATCCTCGAGGTCCTTTCCAACCTAAGTGATACTGTGATACTGTGATACTGTGATACTGTGAGAAGGGCAACAAAGCTGGGGAGGGGTTTGGAGCACAGCCCTGTGAGGAGAGGCTGAGGGAGCTGGGGTTGCTTAGCCTGGAGAAGAGGAGGCTCAGGGGAGACCTTCTTGCTCTCTACAACTACCTGAAGGGAGGTTGTAGCCAGGTGGGAGTTGGTCTCTTCTCCCAGGCTGCCAGCAACAGAACAAGAGGACACAGTCTCACGCTGTGCCAGGGGAGATTTAGGCTGAAGGTGAGGAGAAACTTCTTCCCAGAAAGAGAGATTGGCCATTGGGATGTGCTGCCCAGGGAAGTGGTGGAGTCACCATCCCTGGAGGTGTTCAAAAAGGGATTGGACGTGGCACTTGAAGCCATCTTTTAGTTGGTCCTGAGGTGTTGGGTGCTAGGTTGGATTTGATGATCTCTGAGGTCTTTTCCAACCTTATTGATTCTATGTTTCTATGACTCTCACAATCTCCCCGGTGAGCTTAAGATACATTTATCTCTTCTTTCTCCAGAGCACACTGCTAGGAAGTATTTCAAATGGGCCATAGCCTTCATAGCCTCTTGTTCTAAAATTAAATAGTTATTTCATGGGCCACTTAATAAAGAATACTTTTAGTTAATTGGATTTTAATGAGAGATAAGGACATGAGGAAGTCTGTGCCAGGAGGCACTATAAAAAAATAAATGAATGGTGTGAGTTATATTTCCCCTCTAATTAGTACTCTTGATGGGTGAGTAGTGTCAGGCAGTGGGAAACGCTTCAGGACCACAAAATATATTTGCTATTCCTATTTGACCAAGCATCTGACATTGAAGAATGGAATGGAATGGAATGGAATGGAATGGAATGGAATGGAATGGAATGGAATGGAATGGAACGGAACAGAATAGACCAGACCAGGTTGGAAGAGACCTTCAAGATCATCGTGTCCAACCCATCAACCAATCTAACCCACCTAAACAACTAACCCATGGCACCAAGCACCCCATCAAGTCACCTCCTGAACACCTCCAGTGATGGTGACTCCACCACCTCCCCAGGCAGCACATTCCAATGGGCAATCGCTCTCTGTGTATAGAACTTCTTCCTGACATCCAACCTAAACCTCCCCTGGCGCAGCCTGAGACTGTGTCCTCTTGTTCTGGTACTGGCTGCCTGGGAGAAGAGACCAACCTCTGCCTGTCTACAACTTCCCCTCAGATAGTTGTAGACATCAAGAAGGTCTCCCCTGAGTCTCCTCCAGGATAAGCAACCCCAGCTCCCCCAGCCTCTCCTCACAGGGCTGTGTTCCAAGCCCCTCACCATCTTTGTTGCCCTTCTCTGGACTTGTTGCAGCAACTCAACCTCCTTCCTAAACTGAGGGGCCCAGAACTGGACACAGGACTCGAGGTGCAGCCTAACCAGTGCAGTATATAAACAAAGCATCTTCCAGCTCTGCTGCATAATAAGCCAGACATGGAAAAATCTAAAGAACACATAAACATCACTGGCACGGCATACTGTGTCAGAAAAGTAGAATTCCTTCTTTACAGAATTTTGAGGAAATGTTCCCAAGGATAGCCTTGAATGGCTGCAATTCCTCAGCTCCTGGCTCTGCACCAGTCCCCAGTACTGCTTTATTTTGCATCCTTTCCTCTGAGGAGCCTTCTGCAGCTCTTAAGTCACAGAATCCTGCTCTATTGCTGCTTACCTGGGAGAAGAGACTAACCCCCACCTGGATACAACCTCCCTTCATTGAATTGTAGACACCAAGAAGGTCTCCCCTGAGCCTCCTCTTCTCCAGGCTAAGCAACCCCAGCTCCCTCAGCCTCTCCTCACAGGGCTGTGCTCCAGACCCCTCCCCAGCTTTGTTACCTTTCTCTGGACACCTTCCAGAAACTCAACATCTTTCTTAAACTGAGGGGCCCAGAACTGGACACAGGACTCAAGGTGTGGCCTAACCAGTGCTGAGTCCAGGGGCACAATGACTTTCCTGCTCCTGCTGGCCACACTGCTCCTGATCCAGGCCAGGATGCCATTGACCTTCTTGGCTGCCTGGGCACACTGTGGCTCATGTTCAGCTTATGGTGACTCCACATACAAGACTGTAACAAATATTCTACTTCAGATGCACATTCTGTATGATACCCAGCAGAAAAAATACTCTCCTAAAAGAGCAACTATCATGTGAGGGCTGCCAGGGAGCTATCAGCTGGGGCAACAAAGGAATCTAAGGGTAAACAGTGTGAAAATCTACTGGTGGTATTACAACTGACAGTGGTTATAATGCAAGCTGCTTGCTGGTGTCTGAACTCACATGACAGCTTGGATGCTGAGTAGTTTCCAATAGACAAGTATCTGCTGTGGCTGCTGCAAACAGGCCTTGAGAGAAGGGACTGCTTTTTGTCAGCTCCTCCTTTTTTTGACCTCATGACATGGATCAAGTGAAACTGCCCAAACTACTTTTTGTTTTCCCCAGACAAATATTTCACATGTCTTGGAGCCTTTAGTCACAGTTTAGAAGCTAGGCAGCCTTGGCTTTCCTTACCAGTTCAGTTCATACTTTCTTAGCAGTCCAGTCTTCACCAGTTCAGGCCATTAATTAAACACATCCATCCCTACTTACTTGCCCAGATCTGCAAGAGCAGCTGCTGCTGCTACAAGAATAAAATGCTTCTGATGGAAGAAATGAAGGAAAGCTCCAACTCTGACATTTCTTGTGACTGGATGAGGAAGGGTAGAGGTGTCTTTGAGAAGAGCCCAGGGCATTTTCAGCCACGCACAGGAGAATGACTTCAAGTGCAAGTGCCGATTGTGTCTGCCCAGAAATCTTCCTCAGATTAAGTACTGCACAGAGTTGAGTCCACTCCTAGGCTCTCAAGTGCAAGAACGACATGGATATACTGGAGCAAGTCCAGAAGAGACCAACCCCCACCTGGCTACAACCTCCTTTCAGGTAGTTGTAGAAGGCAAGAAGGTCTCCCCTGAGCCTCCTCTTCTCCAGGCTAAGCAACCCCAGCTCCCTCAGCCTCTCCACATAGGGCTTGTGCTTGAGACCTCTCTCCAGCCTCATTGCCCTCCTCTGAGACACATTCAAGTGTCTCAATCTCCTTCTTAAATTGAGGGGCCCAGAACTGGACACAGTAATAAATCACAGTATCACAGTATCACAAAGGTTGGAAGAGACCTCAAAGATCATCAAGTCCAACCTGTCACCACAGACCTCATGACTGTCTAGTGCCACATCCAGTCCCCTCTTGAACACCTCCAGTGAGAACCTGTTCTCACTTCATGATTACAAGCATGGAGTAAAAGAAAGGTTAGATACAGTTCAATTCTGCTTTTATTAGATCTTCCCCACCCCACACCCAGGCTTTTAAAAGCAAGAGCCTTACAGTGAAAGAGGGAATGAGTCACTGCAATAGCTTCTCATTAAACTAATGACAAGGTATATAAACAGGAGGAGCTCACTTGGCTAATATTCTTACCATCCTCAATGTTAAGCCCTAGAAAATTAACACAGAAGGAAAAGTCATGTAGCATGCCTTGGAATGAGTGTTCAGTTAACCTTCAATTGGAAGGGTTAATACTTAATTTGAAAACAACAGTCAAGCATTTGCCCCAAGTGCCCTGCTGCTGGACAGGGTTAAAAAGAAGTAAAACCAAGTATCAATCTCTGTTTCCACTTTTTGAGTGAATATGGACTGGGCAATAGCAACTCTGTGGAAACACATCTCCAAAGGTGGGGAGTTCCTTGCTGTGAGAGACTAAAATTGGTTGGTCTCTTCTCCCAGGCAACCAGCACCAGAACAAGAGGACACAGTCTCAAGATGCACCAGGGGAAGTTTAGGCTCGAGGTCAGGAGAAAGTTCTTCCCAGAGAGAGTCATTTGTCATTGGAATGTGCTGCCCAAGGAGGTGGTGGAGTCGCTGTCCCTGGAGGTGTTCAAGAGGGGATTGGACATGGCACTTGGTGCCATGGTCTAGTCATGAGGTCTGTGGTGACAGGTTGGACTTGATGATCCTTGAGGTCTCTTTCAACGTTGGTGATACTGTGATAAAATCTTGTCTCTCCTGATGTGACTCAACAAAGATAAAATCACCTTTGCTGCTTGCCACTGTTGTTGATACCTTTGGGAATATGCATAAGATGATCATCTCCACCCAGCAGGTACCCTGGAAAGGGAGGATGGTGAGACAATGGATTCACCACCTGGACCCTGAAGTGTATTGGGTGTGTAGGCAGGTAAATGGAGAAGGAGGAGGCGGAGGTGTTCCCCTCCTTCCTCCAGACCCCTGTCCAAACCCAGATGAATACACAGGAAGATTTCCTGGGGGACAATACTTGGACACTTACCTAAGGACAATTTCCTGGGGGTCAATACTTGCACACATACCTAAGGACTAAAAGCTGTATAAAAGGACTTGAGCAACTACTGGCTCAGTAGAAGAAAAACACAGGAGAAGGAAAACACAGGAGGGAAAGTCCTGGACAATGCCGCTGAGAAGGAATAATGAAGAGAATACCAGGACAGAGACATTCCATTCCATTCCATTCCATTCCATTCCATTCCATTCCATTCCATTCCATTCCATTCCATTCCATTCTAAAACACTGCACTCCTCAAACCCCTCCACACTCCACTGTCTGGCAGAGAAGAACTGGCCTGGCCTGCATTAAGAACAGTGTGGCCAGCAGGAGCAGGGAGGTCATTCTGCCCCT
The DNA here is from genome assembly GCF_026170545.1 of Melanerpes formicivorus. Taxonomy (NCBI): domain Eukaryota; kingdom Metazoa; phylum Chordata; class Aves; order Piciformes; family Picidae; genus Melanerpes; species Melanerpes formicivorus. Next base: position 133,762 of record NW_027142819.1, read on the forward strand.
GTACACTGCACTGGTTAGGCCACATCTCGAGTACTGTGTCCAGTTCTGGGCCCCTCAGTTTAGGAAGGAGGTTGACTTGCTGGAACAAGTCCAGAGAAGGGCAACGAAGTTAGTGAGGGGCTTGGAACACAAGCCCTATGAGGAGAGACTGAGGGAGCTGGGGCTGCTTAGCCTGGAGAGGAGGAGACTCAGGGGTGACCTTATTGCTCTCTACAACTACCTGAAGGGGGGTTGTAAACAGGCAGAGGTTGGTCTCTTCTCCCAGTCAGCCACCAACAGAACAAGAGGACACAGTCTCAGGCTGTGCCAGGGGAAGTTCAGGCTGGAGGTCAGGAGGAAGTTTTACACAGAGAGAGTGATTGCCCATTGGAATGGGCTGCCTGGGGAGGTGGTGGAGTCGCCGTCACTGGAGGTGTTCAGGAGGAGACTTGACAGGGTGCTTGGTTACATGGGTTAGTTGATTGGGTGGTGTTGGTTGATAGGTTGGACGTGATGATCTTGAAGGTCTCTTCCAACCTGGTTTATTCTATTCTAACTGAAAGCTGGAGTTGGAGAAAACAGACACAGAAATCTGAGCCGAAGCCTAAATGTGATAATTTCTAAATCTAAAGGCTTCTGAAGTCTGAGTCCTGGCACAGAGAAGAGGAGACTCAGGGGTGACCTTATCACTCTCTACAACTACCTGAAGGGAGGTTGTAGACAGGCAGAAGTTGGTCTCTTCTCCCAGGCAGCCAGTACCAGAACAAGAGGACACAGTCTCAGGCTGCACCAGGGGAGGTTCAGGTTGGATGTTAGGAAGAAGTTCTATACAGAGAGAGTGATTGCGCTATGGAATGTGCTGCCTGGGGAGGTGGTGGAGTCGCCATCATTGAAGGTGTTCAGGAGGAGACTTGATGGGGTACTTGGTGCCATGGGTTAGCTGTTTGGGTGGGTTGGATTGGTTGATGGGTTGGACACGATGATCTTGAAGGTCTCTTCCAACCTGGTTTGGTTTATTCTAATACTTGCTAAATCTGGACTTGGTCAACCAATAAATTGATCTGTGCAAGTAGTTTATGAACAAGAGGCAACAAGAACCGATTCTATACATTGAGTAACGCAGTGGATGATTACAGTTCTTATTATGCATCCCCCCCAAACAAGAGAGAGAGAGAAATCAATTAATGAAAACAAAACTCTCTAGTATGCAAATACCCAGGCAATCATTGAACAAGAAGTTGATGATTGATAACTTCAAACACAGCAGCTAACTCAAGAAGAACAACTGCTTACAACGCAGCAACAATGAAAATGTCAGAGAGGCTGAGAAAAGCCTTTTTACTTTCCTACCAGAGGAGTGACTTAAAAATCAAATGACTGATAGAGGCTGAACTGAATCATAATTGCAGTTAAGTAGTCTAATATGACTACAGGCAATATGTTCCTCAACATTAAGATTATCTACTTAGGCACTATTGTGAAAGGCAAATGGGATCTGAAAGCTGTTTTTCAACACTGGCAGTAGTTCCCTGAAAGGAGGAATTTCATAAGGCCAAAGTGGCATTCATAATTATTAGTGAGTTAATACCCTGTAGGGAATTTCCAGACAGGATTAAGCACACAAACCCTTTCAAATTCTGGACATATTATTTAAGGTGAATTAGTAGATGAACTGGAAAAATAAAAAGCACATATTAAAAGCATTTTGTCATTATTCATTAAATGTTCTTAATTCTTTTAATAAATGTTATCATCTAGTTTAAGACAATTTGCTCATGCACCATATATATATGCCCAATTGGCCAAGAAGGCCAGTGGTATCCTGGCCTGCATCAGGAATAGTGTGGCCAGCAGGAGCAGGGAGGTCATTCTGCCCCTGTACACTGCACTGGTTAGGCCACACCTTGAGTCCTGTGGCCAGTTCTGGACCCCTCAGCTTAGGAAAGATGTTGAGTTGCTGGAAGGTGTCCAGAGAAGGGCAACAAAGCTGGGCAGGGGTCAGGAGCACAGCCCTATGAGGAGAGGCTGAGGGAGCTGGGGTTGCTTAGCCTGGAGAAGAGGAGGCTCAGGGGAGACCTCATTGCTCTCTGCATCTCCCTGAAGGGAGGTTGTAGCCAGGTGGGGGTTGGTCTCTTCTCCCAGGCAAGCAGCACCAGAACAAAAGGACACAGTCTCAAGCTGTGCCAGGGGAGGTTTAGGCTGGAGGTGAGGAAGAAGTTCTTCCCAGAAAGAGAGATTGGCCATTGGAATGTGCTGCCCAGGGAGGTGGCAGAGTCGCCATCCCTGGAGTGTTCAAGAGGGGATTGGATGTGGCACTTGAAGCCATGGTTTAGTTAGTCCTGAGGTGTTGGGTGACAGGTTGGACTTGATGATCTCTGAGGTCTTTTCCAACTTTATTGATTCTATGATTCCATACCTAATGTTGTGTTATTTATGAACAATATTTCTCCTGAAGTGTTTGAGGAAATTAAATTCTAGGACTGTAAATCTCCCAAACTGGATTGTCAGAACACAGCAATCTCATACAGGCCAGGATGCCACTGCCACCTGTGCACGCTGCTGGCTCTTGTTCAGCCTACTATCAACCAGTACCCCCAGGTCCCTTTCTTCCTGGATGCTCTCCAGCCACTCTGACCCCAGCCTGTAGCACTGCCTGGGGTTGTTGAGGCCAAAGAGCACCACTCAGCACTGGGACTTGTTGAATGCCATCATGTTGGACTCTGCCCATCTGTCCAGCGTGTCAAGGTCCCTCTGCAGAGCCCTTCTACTTTCCAACAGAGCAACTCCTGCTCCCAGCTTGGTGTCATCTTCAAATTTACTGATGATGGACTCAATCTTTTAATCCAGATCATCAATAAAGATATTGATCATGATCTTTGGACTTCTAAATGTGAAAAAATAAGCAAAATAAGCAAAATGAAGACCAGCAAAAGGAGTTTTCGCCTTGTGATGTCCCTTTGAGGGAGATTCAAAATGTTTTTCTCCTCTATTCTGGCTGAAATACAACAGAGGAGACTGCCAGGAAATGTCATCTCTTAGTTAAATTAATTGCCTGAGATATCTTCATTTCCTTTTCAATATATATATTCAATTACACATCTGTTAGTAGGTGTATTTCATTTGGGGAAGATAATACCACAACTTGAGAAAATTATGAACTGAGAGATTAATCAGCCATCTAAGTGCTTGTGAATGTAATTTGTAAGTATAATGAGTTAATTTTTCCTCCTTACTTACTTCTTTATGCCCCAAATAACCGCAGTGCTAAAGTGGAAATGGGAGATACATGAAGCCCTCTATCCCAGTAGCAGTCAGCAGGTCCCATCAGACTGCACAAGTGCCCAGGTTAGCTATCTCAGGGTGAGCTGGGCTCTGCCTTGTGCTGTTTGGTAAAGCATCAAATGTGTCCAGAGAAGGACAACAAAGCTGGGGAGGGGTTTGGAGCACAGCCCTGTGAGGAGAGGCTGAGGGAGCTGGGGTTGCTTAGCCTGGAGAAGAGGAGGCTCAGGGGAGACCTTCTTGCTGTCTACAACTGCCTGAAGGGAGGTTGTAGCCAGGTGGGGGTTGATCTCTTCTCCCAGGCAACCAGCACCAGAACAAGAGGACACATTCTCAAGCTGTGCCAGGGGAGGTTTAGGCTGGCTGTTATGAAGAAATTCTTCCCAGAAAGAGAGATTAGCCATTGGAATGTGCTGCCCAGGGAGGTGGTGGAGTCACCATCACTGGAGGTGTTTAAGAAGAGCCTGGATGGGGTGCTTGGTGCCATGGTTTAGTTGATTAGATGGTGTTGGTTGATAGGTTGGACTCAATCTCAAAGGTCATTTCCAACCTGGTTAATTCTATTTTATTCTATTCTATTCTATTCTATTCTATTCTATTCTATTCTATTCTATTCTATTCTATTCTATTCTATTCTATTCTATTCTATTCCTATTCTATTCTATTTCTATTCTATTCCACTCCACTCCACTCCACTCCACTCCACTCCATTCCACTCCGTTCCATTCCATTCCATTCCACTCCATTCCATTCCATTCTTCACAATCTCTTCTTTGTTGAAGCTCAGCAAGACTGTGTGCTCCAGCCCTGCTGTACTCCAATGCATCCCAAGGTATAGTCTCTTCCCTGGCAGGGAGTGGAAGGGGCTGGCATAAGTCAAGCTGTGCCTGGAGCATCCTTTTCTCCCCAAAGCCAGAGAGTGCTCCATTCTTTACAGTTTTCTTTCTGTGTATGCAGTTCATAAATCCTGACAGAGCAGGGAAATTGGATGTCAATGGCTGTGGCACTCTGTATTCTCCTCTTTCTAAAGCTAGAAATGTCTTATCAGTCTGATGCACAAAATGGCAGGCAAGGCAGTGTGCTATCAGAGCTGGCAGGCTGAGAGGGCTAAGGATGTCCTGTCATATGTCACTTTGCACAAGAGAAAAGACACACAATGGAGCTGTTTAAAGGTAATTTCCACATAAAAAACTCCAGAAAGGCAATCTGACAACAAATGGATTGGAGGCTGGAGGGAACACCAGCCAGTCACCATAGAGACACATTATCATCCAGGAAAATACAGCTGAAAAGAACAAGGGAATGTTGACCAGGGCTTGCTGAGAGCAGAGCAGATGGCTTAGGCATTATGAGGGCAATGCCATCCAGAAGGAGAATTTATAAGGTATTTTTAAGGTATGCCTTCACATTTATTTGTCCCAGTTGCAGGATAAAGTAAGAACAAACCCTCTTTGCTAGTCAAGCTTTGTTGTCATTTATCTATGTGCTTATAAAACATAGCTGACATGGCTCCATAAACAATGTGAAGGCCAACTATGGCAGTGATGAAGGTGTAAAACATGTGCCAAAGCAACAGGTGTTGCTGTTCAATATCTTTATTGATGATCGGGATGAGGGGATTGAGTCCATCATCAGTAAGTTTGGGGATGACATCAAGTTGGGAGCAGGTTTTCATCTGTTAGAAGGTAGAAGGGCTCTGCAGAGGGACTTGGCAGGCTGGACAGATGGGCAGGGTCCAACATGATGGCATTCAACAAGTCCAAGTGCTGGGTGCTGCACTTTGGCTGCAACCACACCATGCAGTGTACAGAACAAGAGGACACAGTCTCAAGCTGTGCCAGGGGAAGTTTAGGTTGGAGGTGAGGAGAAAGTTCTTCACTGAAAGAGTTGTTAGCCATTGGAATGTGCTGCCCAGGGAGGTGGTGGAGTCACCATCCCTGGAGGTGTTCAAAAAAGGATTGGACGTGGCACTTGAAGCCATGGTTTAGTTAGTCCTGAGCTGTTGGGTGGCAGGTTGGACTTGATGATCTCTGAGTTTTTTTCCAACCTTATTGATTCATGGTGCTGGTTGCCTGGGAGAAGTGACCAACCCTCACCTGCCTACAACCTCCCTTCAGGGAGTTAGAGAGAGCAAGAAGGTCTCCTTGAGCCTCCTCTTTCTCCAGGCTAAACAACCCCAGCTCCCTCAGCCTCTCCTCACAGGACTGTGCTCAAGGCCTCTCCCCAGCCTCATTACCCTTCTCTGGACACGTTCAAGTGTCTCAATGTCCTCCTTCAATTGAGGGGCCCAGAACTGGACACAGGACTCAAGGTGTGGCCTAACCAGTGCTGAGTCCAGGGGCACAATGACTTTCCCTTCAAGGAAGCAAGGGCTAGTTGACAAGATGGGAGGGGATATCAGGCTGCCAAAAAAAGAGGAGGGCTAAGCTTTTCCTGATTGTTTTGGCAGATAAAATGTAAAAAATTTAGAGGAGTGCTCTGAGTGACAGCAACATAGAGCAGAAGATATTCATGGCATTATCTGCCCAGTATGGTTGAAGGTGAAAGAGAGGCATCAGAAACATGTTTGAAACCCAGCAAGAAGAGATTGGAAATTGTAGATCAATCAAAGAGAGCAGAAGTAAATGACAGGTGACAGGTAGGGGCAGGACAGGCCATGAAAGGCTTTGAAAAGAGCAGTGTCACTTAACTTTGGTGAGATAGAGAAGCAGGATGCAAAGATCTGGAAAATAATAGATAATGGTAGCACTCTGAATGGGTAAAGGGAAAAAAGTTTTCATCCAGGGCAGAAAAAATCCATTTTATCAACCAAGATGAGAGCTGTAAATGAGATTCAGCACTGTGGACAGTCTGCAAGCAGTACTGCAGTTATGCAGCACTGTTCAGGGGGAACTTCAGGACATTCAGGAAATGCAAAGAAGCTACAGATGAAGCTGATGACCAGGTTAAGAACCTAGGAATGTGTACTACCCAAAGGAAATCACCCCTTAATCACTCCTTTCCCATAAGGGGAAAGAAGTTATTAAGTCCATCATCAGTAAATTTGCAGATGACACCAACTTGGGGGCAGGAGTTGATCTGTTAGAGGGTAGGAGAGCTCTGTAGAGGGACCTTGACAGGCTGCACAGATGAGCAGAGTCCAAGGGCATGAGATTGAACACATCTAAGTGCCAGGTTCTACATATAGAATAGAATAGAATAGAATAGAATAGAATAGAATAGAATAGAATAGAATAGAATAGAATAGAATAGAATAGAATAGAATAGAATAGAATAGAATAGAATAGAATAGAATTCACCAGGTTGGAAGAGATCTTTGAGATCATCAAATTCAACCTGTCACCCAATGCTATCTAATCAACTAAACATAGTACCAAGCACCCCATCCAGTCTCTTCCTAAACACCTCCAGGATGGTGACTCCACCACCTCCCTGGGCAGCACATCCGATGGCCAATTACTATTTTCTGGGAAGAACTTCCTAACATCCAGCCTAAACCTCCCCTAGGGCAGCTAGTTCTTGTGCTGGTAGCCTGGGAGAAGAGACCAATCCCCACCTGGCTACAACCTCCATTCGCGTAGTTGTAGAGAGCAAGGAGGTCTCCCCTGAGCCTCCTCTTCTCCAGGCTAAGCAACCCCAGCTCCCTCAGCCTCTCCTCATAGGCACAAGATTCTTCTCAGAGTTTAGACATCTAATTGGCACTTCCTGAGCATGATTTACTACATCCTCAGATAGGCTTATTCACTGGAAAGCTCTCTGGTAGTGCCCATTCCCATCATTTCATCCTAAGAAAAGTATACCCAGACACCCATTTTGCTATGCAAATAAATAATCCTGCAGCCAGATTGCAGAGATTATTTAGGTTGTCATCAAGGTCTGCTTTAGTCTCACATGCTGAGAGGTCCTGATGGGATGATAGGGTCATGGAAAATCTCTGGCTTGGAATAGAGGAGAAAGGAAGCAGATCTGCAGCCCATTAGAATGTGCTGCCCAGGGAGGTGGTGGAGTCACCATCCCTGGTGGTGTTCAAAAAAGGATTGGATGTGGCACTTGGTGCCATGGTTTAGTTAGTCCTGAGGTGTTGGGTGACAGGTTGGACTGGATATCTCTGAGGTCTTTTCCAACCTTAATTGATTCTGTGATTCTATGATATGCCAGCCATGATAGTCCTGCACCAGGAGACTCTTGGTCAGTTCTTTCTGCCCACCAACTACCCTGGAAATGCTACCTTTGCAGACTCTCTTGGCTCAGTTGTTTTGTGTAGCTGCTGAGGGCAGAAGCCTCCAGCACGGCGGCAGCAGTGAAATTCTTTTTGCTGTTTTTAATTAACTCAATTACCATTTGTGTCTACACAGCAAAATTAAGGGCTCCAGCTGCCAGTGGATGAAAGCTGCAGCAAGTGATATACATTAAACATTTAAGACCTAAGTCTGAAACATAGAATGTAACCCAGATTTAGGAGACCTCTGCCTCACATGGGACATGAATAATGATCTGGGTCTCTTTTTTTCTGTCTTTGCTCCTTATTTAATTGCAGGTCTTTCCACAGTCAGAGAACAGGAGCAGCCTTGTCTGTCTGGAGCATAAGGAAGCACTTTGGGAACAGCAGAGACTTTAGAGGGCTGAACAGTAGCATTTGTAATGGAAACTGTCCAGGCAACAGCTCATTAATTGAAGCAAATTGAAGGAAAGTGCACACTCTTTGTGGTGTAGTTAAATTCAGCGTAGTTTAAATTATAGTAAGTGACTTCTACTTAATTACTTTATAATTTTTACTGATGGATCTAGTGGAAGTGTTTAAAAGGCAGTTTGTTAACTATGAGAAAAAGAAATCCACCACTGAGCTCTTTCCAGGTTGAGATAAGCCAAGCCAGTAGGGAAAAGCTTTTGATGATCCTTGCTGTTTCTACACAATGTTTTTACACAGCCTTGTCAATACCCAGCAAGCAGAGATTTCAAAGTAATTGCCTCCAGTTCACACTTAGCAGAAAGCCTGTTCTGTTTCTGGCTGATCAGTCCTCTACATCATGTCAGGAGCAGGGCAAGAACAAGCCCTGTGAGGAGAGGGCTGAGGGAGCTGGGGTTGCTTAGCCTGGAGAAGAGGAGGCTCAGGGGTGACCTCATTGCTCTCTACAACTACCTGAAAGGTGGTTTGTAGCCAGGTTGGGGGTTGGTCTCTTCTCCCAGGCAATCAGCAGCAGAACAAGAGGACACAGTCTGAAGGTTGTGCCAGGGGAGGTTTAAGCTGGAGGTGAGGAGAAAGTTCTTCACAGAGAGAGTTGTTAGCCATTGGAATGTGCTGCCCAGGGGGGTGGTGGAGTCACTATCCCTGGAGGTGTGCAAGAGGGGATTGGATGTGGCACTTGAAGCTATGGTTTAGTTTAGTCCTGAGGTGTTGGGTGCTAGGTTGGACTTGATGATCTCTGAGTTCTTTTTCCAACCTTATTGATTCTACGAGTCTATGAAATTCATAGGATAAATGTCTGGGATAGAGAGAAGCTGTATTGTAACAATTCTACACATTCACATTTCACAGTTCCTCTTCCCTTCTCTTCTTTCTTTCTCTCTCTTCTCTCTTCTCTTCTCTTCTCTTCTCTTCTCTTCTCTTCTCTTCTCTTCTCTTCTCTTCTCTTCTCTTCTCTTCTCTTCTCTTCTCTTCTCTTCTCTTCTCTTCTCTTCTCTTCTCTTCTCTTCTCTTCTCTTCTCTCCTCTCCTCTCCTCTCCTCTCCTCTCCTCTCCTCTCCTCTCCTCTCCTCTCCTCTCCTCTCCTCTCCTCTCCTCTCCTCTCCTCTCCTCTCCTCTCCTCTCCTCTCCTCTCCTCTCCCTCTCCTCTCCCTCTCCTCTCCTCTCCTCTCCTCTCCTCTCCTCTCCTCTCCTCTCCTCTCCTCTCCTCTCCTCTCCTCTCCTCTCCTCTCCTCTCCTCTCCTCTCCTCTCCTCTCCTCTCTCCTTCCTCTCCTCTCCCATCCTCCTCTCCTCTCCTCTCCTCTCCTCTCCTCTCCTCTCCTCTCCTCTCTCCCTCTCCTCTCCTCTCCTCTCCTCTCCCTCTCCTCTCCTATCCTCTCCTCTCCTCTCCTCTCCTCTCCTCCCTCTCCTCTCCCTCTCCTCTCTCTCCTCTCCTCTCCTCTCCTCTCCTCTCCTCTCCTCTCTCTCCTCTCCTCCTCTCCTCTCCTCTCCTCTCCTCTCCTCTCCTCTCCTCTCCTCTCCTCTCCTCTCCTCTCCTCTCCTCTCCTCTCCTCCTCTCCTCTCCTCTCCTCTCCTCTCCTCTCCTCTCCTCTCCTCTCCTCTCCTCTCCTCTCCTCTCCTCTCCTCTCCTCTCCTCTCCTCTCCTCTCCTCTCCTCTCCTCTTCTCTTCTCTTCTCTTCTCTTCTCTTCTCTTCTCCAGATAGCAACCACGAGGCAGTGGAGAAGCTGAACCTGCCCAGAAAATTCAAAGTGCTTTGAAATGACAGATGACAGTTAGGTGGACTGCAGAGGTCACCAAGCTCCTTTGGGCTCTCCAGCAGAGCTGCTTCTCCTATGCTTGGTGAATTTTCCACTTTCCCAATAAAAAAAATGAGTGGTAGGGCCTGGCTTTCAGTATCCTCATTTTGAGCCACGGAGGGAAAAATTATGGCTAATGTGCCACACTCTTCTTGGCTTTGTTTTCATGTTGTTGGTTTTTTTTCCTGTTGTTTTTCTTGTTTGTTTTACAAGCTTAGAGTTTGAGTCCTTAGCTTGATTTATTGGCTGGTTTAAAGTTTATACTTCCTTTATTTCCCACATGGTATGCCACAGCTGATGGCTAAGATACTATCTTAATAAGCTATCTGTCGTGAAAAAAACCAAATAGATGCTGCAATTAAACATAAATATGGTTCAGGCTGGAGAAATTGTGCTGTGAAGGAAGAGGGCTGCCTCTGATGTAATTATGTATCAGGAACAGTGTGGCCAGCAGGAGCAGGGAGGTCATTGTGCCCCTGTGCTCAGCACTGGTTAGGCCACACCTTGTGTGTCCAAATCTGGCCCCTCAATTTAAGAAGGACATGAGACACTTCAAAGTGTCCAGAGAAAGACAGCAAGGCTGGGGAGGTGGTTGGAGCACAGCCCTCTGAGATGGGGTTGTTTAGCCTGGAGAAGAGGAGGCTCAGGGGAGACCTTCTGCTCTCTACAACTACCTGAAGGGAGGTTGTAGGCAGGTGGGGGTTGGTCTCTTCTCCCAGGCAACCAGCACCAGAACAAGAGGACACAGTCTCAAGCTGCACCAGGGAAGTTTAGGCTGGAGGTGAGAAGAAAGGTCTTTTCCAACCTGGTCTATTCTATTCTATTCTATTCTATTCTATTCTATTCTATTCTATTCTATTCTATTCTAGCCAGTTCCTCTTATTCTATCACTTGATACTAGGGAGAAGAGATTGATACTCACCTCATTAGAACCTCCTTTCAGGTATTTGTAGAGAGCAATAAGGTCTCCCTCATCTTCTCAGACTAATTATCCCCAGTTCTCTCAGCCACTCATAAGGTGTGCTCACCAGGCCCCTTCCTTCACCAGCTTTGTTGCCCTTCTCTGGATACACTCCAGCAGCTCATTGTCTTTCTTGGAGTGAGTGGCCCAAAACGGAACACAGTATTCAAGGTGTGGCCTCACCAGTACAGAGTGGAGGGGCGTGATCACTTCCCTACTCCAGCTGGCTGTGCTATTCCTTTTCCAGGTCAGGATGCTGTTTTGCCTTCTTGGCCACTGAGCTCTGGTGAGACCCCACCTGGAGTACTGCCTCCAGTTCTGGAGCACCTATTCCAAGACATCTGGAGGTGCTGGAAGGTGTCCAGAGACGGGCCAGGAGGATGAGCAGAGGGCTGGAGCACCTCTCCTGTGAGGACAGACTGAAGGAGTTGGGGCTGTTCAGTCTGCAGAAGAGAAGGCTCCCAGGTGACCTCATTGTGGCCTTCCAGTATCTGAAGGGGGCTACAAGAAGGCTGGGGAGGGACTGCTCAGGATCCCAGGTAGTGATAGGACTAGGGGAATGGAATGAAGCTGGAGGTGGGGAGATTGAGGCTGGAGGTGAGGAGGAAGTTCTTCCCATGAGAGTGGTGAAGCCCTGGAATGGGTTGTGCAGGGAGGTGGTGAGGCCCTGTCCCTGGAGGTGTTTAAGCCCAGGCTGGATGAGGCTGTGGCCAGGCTGATGTAGTGTGGGGTGTCCCTGCCCATGGCAGGGGGGGTTGGAACTAGCTGATCCTTGTGGTCCCTTCCAACCCTGACTGCTACTATGATACTATGATACTCCTCTCCTCTCCTCTCCTCGACCTCTCCTCCTCCTCTCCTCTCTCTCCTCTCCTCTCCTCTCCTCTCCTCTCCTCTCCTCTCCTCTCTCTCCTCTCCTCTCCTCTCCTCTCCTCTCCTCTCCTCTCCTCTCCTCTCCTCTCCTCTCCTCTCCTCTCCTCTCCCTCCTCTCCTCTCCTCTCTCTTCCTCTCCTCTCCTCTCCTCTCCTCTCCTCTCCTCTCTCTCCTCTCCTCTCCTCTCCTCTCCTCTCTCTCATCTCCTCTCCTCTCCTCTCCTCTCCTCTCCTCTCCTCTCCTCTCCTCTCCTCTCTCTCCTCTCCTCTCCTCTCCTCTCCTCTTCTCTTCTCTTCTGATTTTTGCTGTTTTACTTGACTGGGGAGAAGATAAGGTGCTCTGGCTGACCTTGGATAAATCTAACCCACTGCTTTTCTCTCAACTCCTCTCTCTCTCTTGGGACAGGAGGGTTTGGGGGGACAGTGGAACAGGCTTCTCTGGTCTTTTGACCAGGGGGGGTTCATGTTGCTTGCTAATTGTAAATATCTGTAGCATATTGTAAATCCTGTCTATCTTGTACATATTCCTTGCATTCTATTGTAGAGTGGAGTTTTTGTTTGTAAATACAGCTTCAGTTGCTTCTAACTGAGTTAGTCTGGCTAAAAGTTAATGCTAGGGGGAAACTTCAACCCACCCACAAGGTACATCTTGGATAACTTTCAAAAAACTACCTGGTAGGAAAGGCTCAGGGGACTTTGCAGCTGGCTTCCCTTGGTTCATAACATTAGAGATTGGATGGAGTGCTTGGTGCTATTGTTGAGTTGATTACTTGGTGTTGGGTGATAGGTTGGACTCGATGATCGCAAAGGTCTTTCCACCCTGGTTAATTCTATTCTATCTATTCTATTCTAGTCTATTCTATTCTATTCTATTCTATTCTAATTCTATTCTATTCCATCCCATCCCATCCCATCCCATCCCATCCCATCCCATTCCATTCCATTCCATTCCATTCCATTCCATTCCATTCCATTCCATTCCATTCCATTCCATTCCATTCCATTCCGTTCCATCTTTCCTAAACTGAGGACCGCAGTACTGGCCACAGGACTCAAGGTGTGGCCTAACCAGTGCTGAGTCCAGGGCACAATGACTTCCCTTCTCCTCCTGACCACACTATTCCTGATGCAGGCCACCCACATCCATCTCCCCAAGGTTTGTCACTATAAATTATCAAACTTAAAGCATTCTATTAACTCCTGCTACTTTCCCTCATCACTGGTGCTGTCACTGTCTTGTCTGTGGTTCCTACTCACATGATATATTTCCTGTTTGGTGCCTAAGCAAAAGTAAAGTGCAAGCACTTGGTTGCAGAGGGAAGGGCAGATAGGTAAAGAAAGGAAGAAGCTGAGGGAAATGAGATAAGGCTTGCACAACTAGGGCAAAACACACAGTCCTGTGAGCAGCAGAACAAATTCCAACTGAGTTTATGGGGATTTACAGTTTGAGGAAAGTATTCCTGTGTGGATGCTCTGGTTCTACCAGAGCTGAACTCACCCAGAAGTCCTTCTCTTTCTGAAGAGGCATCCTGGCCTGCACCAGGAACAGTGTGGCCAGCAGGAGCAGGGAGGTCATTCTGCCCCTGTACACTGCACTGTTTAGGCCACACCTTGAGTCCTGTGTCCAGTTCTGGGCCCTCAGTTTAGGAAGGAGGTTGACTTGCTGAGCGTGTCCAGAGAAGGGCAACAAAGTTGGTGAGGGCTTGGAACACAGCCTTGTGAGGAGAGGCTGAGGGAGCTGGGATTGCTTAGCCTGGAGAGGAGGAGTCTCAGGGGTGACCTTATTGCTCTCTACAACTACCTGAAGGGAGGTTGTTGGTCTCTTCTCCCAGGCAGCCGGTACCAGAACAAGAGGGACACAGTCTCAGGCTGCACCAGGGGAGTTTCAGGCTGGAGGTTAGGAAGAAGTTCTATACAGAGAGAGTGATTGCCCATTGGAATGGGTGCGTGGGAGGTGGTGGAGTCACCATCACTGGAGGTGTTCAGGAGGAGACTTGACAGGGTGCTTCGTTACATGGGTTAGTTGATAGGTGATGTTGGATGATAGGTTGGACACGATGATCTTGAAGGTCTCTTCCAACCTGGTCTATTCTATTCTATTCTATTCTATTCTATTCTATTCTATTCTATT
>NW_027142820.1:0-147449 GCF_026170545.1 Melanerpes formicivorus
CCCACTGCCACCATGCTGGACCCTTGAGAGCTGCCAGTGTGTTGCCTGCTGGCCAGGGAGCACTGCCTCCAGGAGTCCTCTGCCAGCTTGCTCCCTCTCAGTGTGCTGGGGATGGGCTGGGGGTGCAGCCTGGAGGAGGCTGAGGGAAGACCTTCTGGCTCTCTGCAACTCCCTGGAAGGAGGCTGGAGCCAAGAGGGGGTTGGTCTCTTCTCCCAAGGAACAAGTGATAGGAGGAGAGGACATGGCCTCAGGTTGCTCCAGGTTGGACATGAGGAACAAATTCTTGCCCTTGAGGGCTGTCAAGTCCTGGCCCAGGCTTGTCCCCATCCCTGGAGGGGTTTCCTGGAGCAAAGGGTGGCTGTGTCTGCCCAGCTGCAGTTGTTGTTTCTTTCCATGAAGGAACTTCCATTCCCATGGGACATTCCCTTGGGTTTCTGTCTAGCTCTGGTTGAGTGTCTCTGGCTGTGGCTCTGTTCCCTCAGCAGCCAGAGCTGGCCTGGCTGCCCTACTCCTCTCAGCCACACTCCTGATCTGTGTTCTTAGGCTCAGTGCCCTTTCTAAAACACAAACCCAGCTGCTCTGGTCAGCAGAGGGTGATCTGCTGGGGGTGATGAGGGTTGGATGCTTCCTAAGGGATGCCAAGGCACCCTACCAGCGAGGCCAGTGGTGCCCAGACTGACAGATAGAATCCTGGAATGGTTTGGGTTGGAAAGGACCTTAGAGATCTTCTAGTTCCATGGGCCGGGCCATGAGGAGTCCATACCCTGCAGCTCCCCACTGACATCTGCAGAGGAAGCCATCTGAGGCAGCAGCTGCCAAGGGGGAGCTGCAATGGCCTGGAGCTCTTCCTCCATCCCCTTGCAGCCAGGTCAGGCCAGCTCAGGCTCTGATCCAGGGCGACCTGCAGGCAGCTCCTTGGAAAAACACTGCTGGGTGGGAAGCACCAAGGGCTGCTGCTGGCCTGCCCACAGCAGCTGAGAGGATGTGCCTGACAGGATTATGGTCATTAATGTGATGAATGGAATGATAATTCCTGTCAATTAGGTGATTTTGATTAAAGCAAAAGCAGGAGCATGAATGGTGAAGCAAGGGATCAGACACTGGGAACTGACATATGTAACTAGAGTGAGATTCTTTTTAGGCTTCATTATAATCAGTTGTTGATGATTAATTTGACTTGCTTTACTCCAGAGTAAGATTTTAGCTTTCATTATAACCTGTTGTTTATTAATTTGATTTGTTTTAACGTATGTATACAAAGGCCCTAGGGAAATGTTAGGAACTAACAGCTAACAGTTGAAGTATTATGAAACAAGAAGTTGTTCAAGGATGAGAAAGGAAGAGAGGTTGCTACAGGAGATGTGAACACAAGAGACAATTGTGACAGTCACAAGAACCTATGTGAAAATTCATCCCTGGGAAGGAGGTTGATGGCAACAACAGAGCTAAGAAGACACCACCACAAGGACTCAGCACACAACCCACCGGCTGTGCTGACCAGAGGATTACATCATGGAAAGCCCACCAGAAGGACAAGCTAATTTAAATAAACCCACCTTTCTATGCATGTGTATTAAGAGTAGGAGATTTAAAGGGGAGTTAGACTGTGAGGAGTGTGCACTGTGCACCCAGCGCTGTTTTGCATGTCTCTCATTGCCTTAAAATTGCTCCTTTCAAACTGTATTCAATCGACTGTCATTAATAACAGTTAATAACTGGCAGAACTATTAATAATGATATTGATAACTGTATTAATCCCAAAGGCCCCCAGAAAACGTCAATACAACTTTTGTACAGTTATGTTCAGGTTCCTGTGCCCGGCTGGGAAGGATCCACATCAAATGCACCTTCAGGAACAGCTGAACGATTTAGGCAGAGGAAGGGAAAAGACAACTCTGAGCCTAGCATCAAATCCAGAGCTAGAGAGAGCCAGGAGCTGCAATTTCTGCTTCGGTCACAAGATGGACTCCCTTCAGCTCCTTCATGGAGCAGAGGCAGAGGAAAGAGGGGGAAACCCCAAACTCTGGAGCCTTTGCTCAAGCTCCAGAGTCAGGTTCCTCACACAGCAATGCTCAGGCTGGGAAATTCGGTCAGTCCAAGGCGCTGTGCCGGGAGCTGCAGGCAGGAAATTTCATAAGCCCAAGCTGTGCTCTGGATGCAGTTGCAGAGGCAAAGCGAAAGCAAGGAGCTAAGCTTCCACCTTGTCCACAGCGAGAGAAGTGGAGCCGCTGGGCACCGGCGGAGGGGGAGGCACCAGCAGCACTCCCCCAGCCGGCCGGCAGCCGGGCAGAAGCAAGGGGGGAAAGGGAAGGGTTTACCAACCCCCCTCTCTTAACTCCTGTTGGAAACAAACCAGAGCAGCAGCAGAACAGCAATCTGAAATGTAGCCAAGTAGCTGCTGAGCAGCTCACAGCAGTGAGCGGCCAGGGCCCTGCCCAGCAGCTCTGCTGCTGGCTTGGTGCCGCCGGCAAGTCCGGACCCAGCTCCGTGCAGAGCCTCTGGCATCTACCTCCAGCTGCTGCTGCTGTCCTCCGGCTCTTGGTCAAGCATGGCTGGGCTTGGCTATGCCCCATCGGGACAGTTCTGCAGGAGGATTTCCCTGGCTTGGGTGCTGTAAGGCACCTGAACATGTATCTGGCTCAGCATCGTGGGGGAAGTCATTGGGCATAAAGTTTTGGCATGGGGGAGCTTGGCACTTGGCCCCTGGGCTGAACAGGAGCCAGCAGTGTGCCCAGGTGGCCAAGAAGGCCAATGGCATCCTGGCCTGCATCAGGAGCAGTGTGGCCAGCAGGAGCAGGGAGCTCATCCTGCCCTGTGCTCAGCACTGCTCAGGCCACACCTCGAGTCCTGTGTCCAGTTCTGGGCTCCTCAGGTTAGAAAAGATGTGGAGATGTTGGAAGGTGTCCAGAGAAGGGCAACAAAGCTGGGGAGGGGTCTGGAGCACAGTTCTGTGAGGAGAGGCTGAGGGAGCTGGGGTTTTGTCCACTCCGTTGGATTGCTCTTTGTGTCCTTACAGCTGCTTTCAGCCTTCTTTCCCTCTGCCTCGGTCTCCCTCCTTCAGTTCTTTCTCTTCCCCTTTGGTAAGCAGAGGGCTTCATGGGGAGCAGCTGTCACTCACCTGGGGGCCAGCCCAGGGCTCACCCCTGGCACCAAGATTAAACTGAACCTGCTGGGTTTCCCGACCCAAACGACTCCGTGTCTCTGCGGCTAGGCTCAGCAAACGCCGGCCGTGCAGGCGCAGAACCCGGCGCCTCCGCTCCCTGCTTCCCGCTTGCGGGGCAGCCGGAGCCGCGGCGGAGCGGCTGAAGGGGCCACGGGGTGCGCTCGTAGCGGCGCTCTGGCCACGGCGGGTCCTGGCTGTGCGACTCGGCAGCTGCAGCCTCCCCGTGCGGATCCGGGGGCCGCCGGGCCAGAGCCGCCCGGCTGGCAGCAGCGCCTCTGGAGCACCGCCGGGAGCACTGGGCGTGGGGGCTGGCAGGAAGGGCGGAAGTGACGGCACGACGCAGCACTGGAGAGCACCATGGTGTCTGTGGGTAGCACGGCCTCCCCTGCGGAAGGAAGGGCGGAAGTGACGTCTGAGGGCACCCCCGGCGGCGCCATGCCAAAAGCCTTTGGGCTTTTCGTGGCGGTGTTCAGCTCTCCCTGATCGCTGAACTGATGTGGAGTGGCCAAAACAGTTCCTTGCCTGCACCCGAGCAAACGAGATTCCTTCTGCTGATCCACTGGTAGGGCATTACGTGGCATATGGTGCCACATCCAGCTGGTGGCCAATCACTAGTGGTGTGCCCCAAGGATCAGTGCTGGGCCCCATGCTCTTTAACATCTTTATTGATGATCTGGATGAGGGCACTGAGTCCATCGGCAGTGATTTTGCAGATGACAGCAAGCTGGGGCAGGAGTTGATCTGCTGGAGGGCAGAGAGGCTCTGCAGAGGGACCTGGACAGGCTGGGCAGATGGGCAGAGGCCAAGGGCAGGAGATTGAACACATCCAAGTGCCAGGTGCTGCACATTGGCCACAGCAACCCCAGGCAGTGTGGGGGCAGAGTGGCTGAGAGCAGCCAGGCAGAGAGGGACCTGGGGGTGCTGGTCGATGGTAGGCTGAACATGAGCCTGCAGTGTGCCCAGGCAGCCAGGAGGGCCAATGGCATCCTGGCCTGCATCAGGAAGAGTGTGGCCAGCAGGAGCAGGGAGCTCATCCTGCCCCTGGACACTGCACTGGTTAGGTCACACCAGTTCAGGGCCCCTCAGGTTAGGAAGGAGGTTGAGCTGCTGGAACGAGTCCAGAGAAGGGCAACAAAGCTGGGGAGGGGTCTGGGGCACAGCCCTGTGAGGAGAGGCTGAGGGAGCTGGGGCTGCTTAGCCTGGAGAAGAGGAGACTCAGGGGTGACCTTCTTGCTCTCTACAACTACCCAAAGGGAGGTTGTAGACAGGCAGAGGTTGGTCTCTTCTCCCAGGCAGCCAGCACCAGAACAAGAGGACACAGTCTCAAGCTGCGCCAGGGGAGGTTTAGGCTGGATGTGAGGAAGAAATTCTACAGAGAGTGATTGCCCATTGGAATGTGCTGCCCAGGGGGGTGGTGGAGTCGCCATCATTGGAGGTGTTTAGGAGGAGACTTGATGGGGTGCTTGGTGCCATGGGTTAGTTGTTTAGGTGGTGTTGGATTGGTTGATGGGTTGGACGTGATGATCTTGAAGGTCTCTTCCAACCTGGTTAATTCTATCCTGTCCTGTCCTGTCCTGTCCTGTCCTGTCCTGTCCTGTCCTGTCCTACCCCAGCCTACCCTACCCTACCCTACCCTACCCTACCCTACCCTACCCTACCCTACCCTATCTTTGACCTGGCTTTGGCCACAAGTGGAGTTTGCCCATGGTGTTTCCCCTTGCTCTGGTTCTGCCTCCAGCCGGGGGCGCTGGCGCAGCCGCCCCAGGGGCAGGAGGAGCTGAGCAGAGCGGGAAGGGTCCCCCTGGGGGAGGTGTCCCCAGCCGGCAGCTTGGCAGCGCCGCAGCATTGCAGGGGGCCGGGAGCGAGGCCGGGCCTGGGCCAGAGCCCGAGAGCGAGCAGGGCAGAGCCTGGGTGCCCGGAGGGAGGCGCAGCCGAGCGAGGCCTGCCCTGGCTGCCGGCTGCTGGCGGCAGCGGCCCCGGGCCCTGCTGCCCCCCCCCCCCGGGCTGCCCCTTGGAGCGGGCACGCAGGCTGCGGGGGGCTGTGGGCTGAGGGGGCTGCTGCAGGGGAGCTGAGCTGGGGCCGGGGGTGCCCCCGGGCGCTCGTTAGCCGCGGCCCAGCCCCCTGCCGCCCCAGCTGCTGCCGGAGCCGCTCCGAGCCGGGCGGGAGCGCAGCGCAGCGCTGCCAGCCCCGCGGCAGGGGCAGGGGCAGGGGCAGGGGCAGGGGCAGCGGCAGGGGCAGCGGCAGGGGCAGGGGCAGGGGCAGGGGCAGCGGCAGGGGCAGGGGCAGCGGCAGGGGCAGGGGCAGGGGCAGCGGCAGGGGCAGGGGCAGGGGCAGCGGCAGGGGCAGGGGCAGCGGCAGGGGCAGGGGCAGCGGCAGGGGCAGGGGCAGGGGCAAGGGCAGGGGCAGCGGCAGGGGCAGGGGCAGGGGCAGCGGCAGGGGCAGGGGCAGCGGCAGGGGCAGGGGCAGGGGCAGGGGCAGGGGCAGGGGCAAGGGCAGGGGCAGCGGCAGGGGCAGGGGCAGGGGCAGCGGCAGGGGCAGGGGCAGGGGCAGGGGCAGCGGCAGGGGCAGGGGCAGGGGCAGGGGCAGGGGCAGGGGCAGGGGCAGCGGCAGGGGCAGGGGCAGCGGCAGGGGCAGGGGCAGGGGAGCCCTCGCTGGCCTTGGGCAGCGGCGGGGCCCGGGCCGGCTGCTCCCCGCCCTGCAGGAGGCTGCCCGCAGCGGGGGCGAGGAGGAGGTTCCGGGGTGGCTTTGGGGTGCCCGGGCTGCCGTCCGTCCTGCCGGGGCCGGGCCCTGCGTCTCTGCGGGGCGGCAGCCGCGGAGCCGGCCGTGCCCCCACGCCGCCCCCTGCCCCGGCACCGCGGCTCCCTCTGAAGCGCTGCTGCAAGGCTAAGCCTGGGCAGAAGCTAAAGGCCAAGAGCTGCTTTCGGTGGCGGTAAGGCAAGAGAAGAGTCTCGATCTTGTGTTTGCCGAGCAGGCTTCATTCTAAAGCCTGAGCGAGGCCAAGCCCCGCGGCACGGAGCCCTTAGCCAGGCAAGGCTGCGAGCAGCTGCAGTGCAGCTCGGTGCTGAACCCGGCTGCTTCCATCCGGTGAAGTCTGGCAGCCAGGCAGCTCCAGGGTGCCAGGGAGCCTCAGCACTTCAGCACCTGGTGATACCCGGTGGCAGGGCTGTGACTGCTGTGCTCTTCCACATCCTGCTTCCCCTGCCCAGTTCCATCAGCAGAGCAGCCACCAGACATAGTGATGATTGCACAAAGTCTCCCTGCTGAAGCTATCCCCAAGGGCAAGGGCAGGGGATGGTTGGTGGCGTTTGCTGGATTTGTTGTCTGGCTTTTTGTCATCAGATCCTGCTGTCTGCAGCTGCACTGGAGAGGATTCCCAGGGATGCAGACCAGTTGATTCCTGCTGTTTCCCAGGGTGCAGGCTTCCAGCCAGGGGAGAGATCACCCAGCAGAGGCATGGGAAGGAGCTGGCCTCTTTACCAAGGGCTTATTTAGCTGCTGGCAAATCTCATCTCCAAAGAGCTGCATTGTCACTCTGAGCATGCAGGGCCTGCTCTTCCCAGGCACAAAATGTTTGGCCCTGGGCAGGGGCAGGGGGCTGCTGGCAAACATCTCTGTGTCTCTGTCCCCAGGTCAATGCAAACTGGAGGAGTCGCTGTGCCAGGGCTGCTGCTGGGGAATCTTGGGAGCTTGCCTGACACTGCTGTGAGTAAAACAGTGAGCAGGGACAAGTTACTAGCCCTGGAGTGTCTCTTTTGTTGCACTCTTGAGTTTGGTCACAGCAAGGTGGTGTTTCCCTCACCTGAGTTCAGCTCTGGAGCTGGGCTCAAACTTTTATCCCTTTTGCATCCTTTGCTCTTGGGTTTTCCCTTGCTCCCCCCTGGGCTTTGTTGGTGGGACAGGGAAAAGCTTCAGGCTTTCCTGCCCCTTTTTACCTCTCTAGAAGGAGATTTCCTGTGAGTTTTGGATGATAGACTTAGCACCTTTAGGAACTGGCCTCGTTCTGGCTCCTGTTTCACATCTCCTGAGTGCCTTCATCAGAGCCTCTGCTCCTGGCTGTGCTTCTGTTACTCTGTTCCATTCAGCCCCTCTGCTGTCCAGCTGCAGCTCTGGACAGGTCTCAGGCTTTGTGCTCTGACAGCTCCAAGGCTCCTGTCAGGGTCATTCGTTTGGATCCAGGCTTCTGTTTCTTTCCCTTATCACAAGGTTGCCTCCCATCAAAGTGTTCTGTAGCAGCTCAGGCCTGAGTCCATAGGTGACACAGTGGCAGCCCCCAGCCGCTCTTGGCTGGCTGTGTGCTTTGGCTTTGGGTTTGCTTGTTTGTCTGGAGTGCAGGGGGGGCAGAGGCTTTTCAGCTTCCAGCCTCCTGTCCCCAGGGAGCATTTTGCTCTCCATGAAACACAGTGTCTGTGCTGCAAGAGGGCAGCTTTAGCTTTCTGCCTTTGCTGTTGTTCCACTTTCTCTGCCAACACCTTGCTGAAGATGGTCTCAGGGCTGGTTTCAGGTCTTGCAGGAGGCTGGTCCAGCACAGCTGCATTCTTCCTCCTGACTCTGTTTCTCCAATGGAAGAGCAAAGGAAGCATCTTCTGGATTCAGGATGTTCTGGTAGGCATCAGAGTGAATGATTGTTGTTAATCTGATTTACAGCCCTTGGGGTTTGTATAAGGCTCTATGCTGAGAGTGTGGCTGCTTTAAATAGCTTGTTACTTCCCTCTTGGGAGTGAAGTGCAGAACCCCATCCACAACAGGCCTTGCAGTACCTGAGGAGGGCTATGTCATGTCAAAGAGTTTCCTTTGTTGCCTTTTGGCTGGAGATATTTCTGTGGGTTTGTGCCTCAGTCCCTTTCCAATCCATGCTCCCCTTGCTCCCCCTGTCACAACAGCAAATTCTAGTGGGGGCAAAGGTTTCAAATGAGTTTGGTTCCATTGTGCATGAACAGTGCAGCTTCCAACAGCTGCACAGAGAGAGCTCCAGTGCTAGATGGTGACAGCAGGGAAGGGAGCTGGAGTGAGCTGAGCATGGGGGCCATGGGGGTGTTAGGTTGAGGCTGGGGCTGGGTGACCTTGTTCTAACCAAACCAGTTCCAGGGTTCCATGACTCTCTCAGGATTTTCAGTGTAAGAGGTTCTGTTCTGTTTCCAGCCAGAGGAATGCACTGCCCCTGCCTGTGCCACAGCTGCTGCCTCTGCTCCTCCAGGGAAGCCTTTGAGCCAGGAGCAGCTGCTGAGGCAGCAAGTGCTTGAGAAGGAAAAGGAGCTGCTGGAGCTGCGGCAGAAGCTCTCAGAGCTGGAGCAGGCCCAAGCACAGGTGAGCAGGACAGGTGGTGACACTTTGCTGGGGGGGGGCTCAGGCTCTTGGGGACAGTTCTTGGCTGTGCTGGGAGCTGCCAGCCCTCAGCTTGTGCTGCTGCCTGGGAAGCAGAGCTCTGTGAGGAGTGGAGCAGTGCCAGTTCATCTGGGGAGCTTGGGCAGGATTTTGTGACCTGAAAACTAAGAATTGCACTCAAAATCGAGGCAAAAAAAGGTGAATTTGTTGGGGTTTGTTCTGAGTTTCCCTCCACAATGATCCCTGCCTCTGACTCTCCTCTTCTACCCCTTCGCCAGGCCCAAGGGAAACCTAAGCCTGAGAGAGAGAAGCCAGCCAGGGGTAAAGATGCTGCCCCCCAGGAAAGGGAAAGCAGAAAGGTGTCTGAAGTCAGCAAGCAGCAAGCAAGGCTGAAAAGACATCTTCAGGATAAGGCAGAGGGTGAGGAGAAGGAGGGGAAGAAAAGGAGGAGCTGCAGGGAGAAGGAAGCCAAAGCAGAAGCCGAGACATGCAGAGGCAGAGCAGCAGGCAGCAGAGGCAAAGGGCTGAGTGGTGCTGGTCACAAAGACTCACAAGAAGGCTTAGAAGTTAGTCTCCTCCTTCAGCAACTCCTCAAGTTAGAGAGCTGCCTCAGATAGCCCTGAGCAGGCTGAGGGGGCAGGGGGCAGGCCAGTGGCCAGAGCCGGCGGAGATTGCCCAGAGAGCAGAGTCTGGGAGGAGCTGCAGGAGCCAAGGGCAGAAACAGAGCCCAAGGAGGCTCCCTACAGCCTCAGCACTCAGAGGTGAGGAGCTCAGCATCCTGCTCTGCTCTTCAGGCCAGGCTTTGCTTGTTCCTGGCTGCTTTCTAGGCTGGGATCTCCTGGGCCAGGAGCTGCCTTGCCATTTGCAGCTTTTGAGGTGAGGTTTCTGGGTGGCAGGAAGCCAGGGTGAGGCTGTGAGTGCCAGCAGCTCTTCCAGCCCTGTGCTCTCCAGCAGCCCTGCTCTGGTGGCATTGCCAGCAGCTGGGCTCTGCAGCCTCACTGCAGGGAGCTGGATGCAGTGTATGGGGCACCTGGTGTCATTCTCTACTCTGGGACCTTCTGAGTGCTGAATCTCTTCAGCACTGAGCCAGGAGCTGACAAGAACAGAGGCAGGGACGACAGCACTCAGTATGAGTGACAGTAATCATCCCACTTTATTGTTCCACACTTTGTTATTTAGAGTCTTATCTTATGCATAGTTAATTCTGTTCTAATTTAACACACACTGTTGGTTCCTCTCTAGAAGGTTACATCACTGTTTTCACAACTCTGTGGAATTTTTCCTACTCAGTCTAATTGCTCTCTTTCCCAGATCTCGCCTCCTGCTTATCTTGCTTGCCTCCCTTCTCAGGGGCAGCTGGACTTCAGCATACCAGGCAATCAACTCTTTCCCACAGCTCCTACTCCACCGCTCTATTATCAACAGAGAGTTCTTCAAGGCCTGAATTGCACAGGTGTTGCTGGGACCCAGGTCCCCTCTTGCTCAAAACAATCCCCAACAAGGAGCTCTCTTTCTGATTCCATGGGGTTGGTTTTCCTTCTGCTTTCAAGTGAATGGAGCTAACTCCCCTGGGTGTCTGGTCACCAGTGGTGTTCCCCAAGGCTCAGTGCTGGGGCCAGCTCTCCTGAACACTTGATCAGTGCCCTGGGTGAGGGCATTGAGGCTCCCTCAGTCAGTTTGCAGACAGGCCCAAGCTGGGCAGGAGTGTTCATCTGCTTGTGAATGTACAGAGGCACCTGGCCAGGCTGGATCAAAGCTCAAGCCAATGGCATGAGGTTCATCAAGGCCAAGTGGCAGGTCCAGTACCTGGGTCACAGCAACCCCCTGCAACACTGCAGGCTGGGGGAAGAGTGGCTGGAAAGATGCCCAGCAAAGACCTAGGGTGCTGGGCAACAGAGGCTGCATCTGAGCCAGCCTGTGGCCAGGTGGCTGAGCAGGCCAACAGCATCCTGGCCTGGGTCAGCCATGGTGTGGCCAACAGGAGCAGAGCAGTGTAGCCTGCACTGGGTACTGGATGCACAGCCTGAGTACTGCATTGACTTTTGGCCCCCTCACTGCAGGGAGGACACTGAGGTGCTGGGGTGGCTCCAGGAGGGACTACAAAGCTGGTGAAGGGTCTAGAGCAAAAGTCTTGTGAGGAGCAGCTGAGGGAACTGGGGATGTTTAGCCTGGAGGAGGCTGAGGGTGGATCTTCTGTCTCTCTTCAGCTCCCTGACAGGAGGCTGGAGCCAGGCAGGGCTTGGTCTCTGCTCCCAAGGAACAAGTGATAGGCCAGGAGGAAATGCCCTCAGTTGTGCCAGGGAAGGTTTGGGCTGAGACATGAGGAACAATTTCTTGCCCTTGAGGGTTGTCAAGGCCTGGTGCAGGCTGCCCAGGACAGTGGTGGAGTCCCCATCCCTGGGGGGTTGGTGTGGTGCTGAGGGCCATGGTTTGGGGGTGCCCTGGCAATGGGAGCATGGTTGGAGTGGAGCTGAAAGATCTTTTCCAGCCAGAAAGGTTCTCTGATTCTGCTGCCTGTGGCTACTTTGCTCCTTGCTTGCAGAAGGCAGCTGCAGAGCAGTGGCCTGCAGCAGGCCTGTGGTGCCCAGGTCTCTGCAGCAGCCCTGCTGTGTCTCTCTCTTGCAGCCCATTCTCTGCTGAGCCCTGGCTGGGAGCTCTGGGGGCCGGGGACGCCATGCAGATGGCTGGGGAGCTGCTGCCGCTGCGGCCCGAGGACCACTGCAGCTCCCTGAGCCTGCACTGTGACTCAGGTCAGTGCTGGGCACTGCCTGCCTGCACTCTGTGTCCCTGGCTGCCCACTGCAGAGGCTGACCTTTGGTTTCCAGCCAGTGCTGGGCCTGAGGGGTGACAGGAGGAGGGCAGGGCTCTGTCAGACGCTGTGGTGCCCAGGGCCTCTGGCACTCCTCTGTCCCCTGCTCTGCTTCTCCCTTGCCTTGCCTCAGAGCCTTTTGCTGCACTCTCCTCTACTGTAGTGGTTGGAGCCTTAACTGAGAGTTAAAAGCTCAAATGGGGAAAAGGCTGAGAATCTCTTCCCCACTCCCCCCCCTCCCTCCAAACAGGGAGAGGGAACAAAAAAGGGTAAGGAGCAAATCCACTGAGCAACAATCTGGAGTCAGCTTGGAAGTAGAGAGGCAAAGAATTTTCCTTTAAACTATATATATATATGGCAATAACAGGAAAAGTTCACAAGGGCAAGGAGCAAGAGTGGATGGGAGTGGGACAGAAAAGAATAATACAGAACCAGTCTCTCTCTGAGGAGGGGCAGAGGCAGCAGGGAGAAGGATCAGGTCCGGCCACGTGGCTGAGGAGCAGGAGGGCAGCTGCAGTAGCTCTCATCCAGCAGAGGCAGGAGCCAAAAAGGAGCTCCAACAGCTATGATGTCCTGCTTTTTCTACCCTAGCTGGGCAGGGAGGGGGGAGTGGAACAGCCTCAGCTTTCCCAGGGGAAACGCCCTGCAGGGAGGGTAAAGTACCCGCAAGCCTCCCCCCTGCTTGCTTCTTTTGTTTGCAGAAAGAGGCCTTAACCCACCACAGCTGCCCAGCTCCATCCCACACCTCACAGCTCCAGGACTCTTCAGGCTCTTGGGCAGGAAGCGCTCACTGCCTCCTTGGAGAGGTGTCAAACTCCTCCTGGGGCAGGAGAAGCCAAGAGCAGGCCCCAGGAGAAGTGTCAGCCTCAGCAGGCCCTTGAGGAGGAAGTGGGGAGCCAAGGTGACCTCCAAATGCTGATCACCCATGCTCAAGGCAGACTCATTCACACTGCAGGTTTGATGGGCTTGTGAAGCAGCACAAGAGCTACTTCAGTGCCTTGGAGGTTTCATAGTTTCATAGTTTCATAGTTTCATTCAGGGTTGGAAGGGACCACAAGGATCATCTAGTTCCAACCCCCTGCCATGGGCAGGGACACCCCACACTAGATCAGGCTGGACAGAGCCTCATCCAGCCTGCTCTTAAACACCCCCAGGGACGGGGCCTCAACCACCTCCCTGGACAACCCATTCCAGGGTTTCACCACTCTCATGGGGAAGAATCCACGCCGACTATGATCCACCCATCCCAGTACAGACTCTTGAACGTGGGGGGGGTTAAGAGACAAAACTACCCACAAAGCAAATCAAACATGGAGGTGCTTGCTGCTGCTCTGTTGAGGTCTGCTGGAGTTCCTGGGAACTGTCACAAGTATCCATTAGAAAAGATTTTTAAATGCATCAATGGAAAAGACAATTCTGAATGAATTCTCCTGACATTCTCATGGCTGTCCTGGTGAGTCTGCTCCTGGGTTTCAGTCTGCAGAACACCCCAGGGGAATGAACAAACCACAGCAGTTTTGACAAGTACCCTTCCATGTGTAGCCCTAGCAATTCTTGAGTGCCTGAAGGGAGAAACTTCAGTTGTGTTTTATTGAAAGCTTTGCTACTCTTCAGAAATCCTTTCAATGCCTCTGCAGCTCCCTGAAGGGAGGTTGTAGCCAGGTGGGGGTTGGGCTCTTCTCCCAGGCAACCGGCCCCAGAACAAGGGGACACAGTCTCAAGCTGCAGCAGGGGAGGTTTAGGCTGGAGGTGAGGAGAAAGTTCTTCACCAAGAGAGTCATTCCTCATTGGGATGTGCTGCCCAGGGAGGTGGTGGAGTCCCCGTCCCTGGAGGTGTGCAAGCGGAGATTGGACGTGGCCCTGGGAGACATGCTCTAGTCACGGGTCTGTGCTGGCAGGCTGGACTCCATGATCCTCGAGGTCTCTTCCAACCTTGGCGAGACTGTGAGCCTGTGAGACTGTATTCATAGATCTAGGGGTGAGTGGCTGCCAGAGCAGCAGCACCCAGGGCAGTCTGCACAGGAATGCATCCAGGATGCAGGGCTTGGGCAGGCTCCAGAGCAGGAGACTCCACAACCTCTCTGGGCAGCCTGCTCCAGGGCTCCAGCAGCCTCACACCAAAGAAGTTTCTCCTCCTGTTGAGCTGAAACCTTCCCTGTCCCAGTTTGTCTCCACTGTTCCTTGGCTGATTGCTGTGCACCACCCACAAGAGCTTGGCCCCCTCCCCTTGCCCCCCAGCCCTCAGCTGTCAATAGACATTGATCAGATCCCTCTCAGCCTTCTCTTCTCCAGACTAACCAGCCCCAGGGCTCTCAGCCTCTCTTCCCAGGGGAGATGCTCAAGTCCCCTAAGCATCCTCCTGGCTCTCCCTTGGACTGTCCCCAGCAGCTCTCTGTCTCCCTCGAGCTGGGGAGCCCAGAACTGGACCCAGGATTGCAGCTGTGGTCTCAGCAGGGCAGAGCAGAGCAGAGGGGGAGCAGAACCTCCCCAGCCCTGCTGGCCACACTTTCCTTGCTGCACCCCAGGACCCCATTGGCTCTCTTGGCTACCAGGGCACATTGCTGTCCCGTGCAGAACTTGTGCACTAAGACTCCACGGAGCTGCTCTCCAGCAGGGCAGCTCCTAACCTGTCCTGGTGCCTGCTGTTACTCCTCCCCAGATGCAGGACCCTGCCCTTATCCTTGTTGAACTCCAGGAGGGTTGCCTGCAGCCAGCCCTCAGCTCTTCCAGAGCCCACTGGATGACAGCACAGCCTGAGGGGTGTCAGCCACCCCCAGCCCCTAGTTCTGACTGCAGCAACTCCTAAGAGTTCCAAATGATTTGTGAAACCCAGGTGGTTAACCCCTGAGCAATAAATGATTTGGCATTCTGAAGGGCTCACAAGAACCTTGACTTGGTTTTCCCTTTCCCTGAGGACTCTGAGTTGGATCTTGCCCTGTCTGCAAGCACAGGTAGCATGAAGGCTGATGTGAGAAACTCACCTTGTGTGGCTGGCAGTTGGAGAGGTTCTCAAAGGGCTTGGTGCAAGGCACAAGGTGAAATGGTTTGGAACAGGGGAGCAAAAGGAGTTAAGAGAATATTTCATTGCCTGAGCTCCTCACAGGAAGCAGGAGCAGCACCCAGGCTCCCACAGGCAGCACATCCTTGAAGAGGTTGAAACAGGACCTGGGAGTGCTGGTGGGCAACAAGCTCTGCATGGGACAGCAGTGTGCCCTGGGGGCCAAGAAGGCCAAGGGGGTCCTGGGGGGCATTCAGAGGAGTGTGGCCAGCAGAGCCAGGGAGGTTCTCCTCCCCCTCTGCTCTGCCCTGCTGAGACCTCCCCTGGAATATTGCATCCAGCTCTGGGCTCCCCAGTTCAGGAGGGACAGGGATCTGCTGGAGAGAGTCCAAGGGAGGCTCCAAGGATGCCGAAGGGACTGCAGCACTGCCTGGGGAGGAGAGGCTGAGAGCCCTGGGGCTGTGCAGTCTGGAGAGGAGAAGGCTGAGGAGGATCTGATCAATGCCTCTCAATAGCTGAGGGCTGGGGGTCAGGAGGGAGGGGACAGGGACAGGGACAGCTTCTGCTCACTGTGCCCTGGGATAGGCCAAGGGGCAGTGGATGGAAACTGCAGCACAGGAGGCTCCACCTCAACAGGAGGAAGAACTTCTTGACTGTGAGGGTCCCAGAGGCCTGGAGCAGGCTGCCCAGAGAGGTTGCGGAGTCTCCTTCCCTGGAGCCTTTCCAGCCCGGTCTGGATGTGTTCCTGGGTGACCTGAGCTGGATTCTCTGCTCCTGCTCTAGCTGGGGCTGGAAGATTCCTGCACAAGGCAGAAGCTATTGAAGAGGAGGATGCTGAGAGGACAGCTTCTTTCTCTCTAGAGCTAGCTGAAAGGAGGCCTCTTCTCCCCAGGAACTGATGACAGGACAAGAGGTCATGGGCTCAAGCTGTGCTAGGGAAGGCTTAGCTTGGATACTAGGAAGAATTTCTTACAGCTAGAGTGGTCAGGCAGTGGAAGAGGCTGCCCAGGGAGGTGGTGGAGTCCCCACGCCTGGAGGGGCTCAGGAAATGTGTGGCCATGGCTCTTGGGCACATGCTCTGTTGGTTATGGTTGGACTGCAGGATCTCAGAAGTCTTTTCCAGCCTTAATGGCTATATGAAAAGGGAGGCAGAGTGGTCTCAGTTCATGCCACAGCTGCAGACAAACACCAAGGTGAGGGAGTGGAGCTTGGGGAAGAAAGAAGAGAGCCCTTTGGTTCCACCTTCCCCCTGTGAAGCTGAGTGGGGCTGCCTGATCCACAGAGGCTAAGAACAAGAGCCCCAGAGCCCCTGCGATGATGGCAGAGAGGGGGAAGGCAGACTGGAGCCCGTCCCGGGAGGAAGGGCCTGGCCCAGGAGCCCCCCGAGGGAGCCCCAGCCCCAGGGTCCCCAAAGGGGAGGCAAGAAGTAGCCAGAAGAGGTCTGAAGAGCCAAAAAACCAAACGTTTAGTGATCACCACAAACGGGGGGGGGGGGGGAACCGCGGCGCAGAGGGGAGGGGACAGGGATGGGAACCGCGAAGTGGGGTAGGGGGAAGCAGCCGCAAAAAGGGCTGGGGCGGGAGAGGGGAACGCGGCGCCGCGGAGGGGACGGGGACCGGGACCGGGCCGGAGGAAAGCAGAGATGCGGACGGGGAGGGGGAGCGGGACCGGGGGGCAGAGGCGCCGCGGACGGGACCGGGACGGGGAGCGGGGGAAAGCGGCGCCGCGGACAGGACCGGGTGTAAAAGTGCGGAAGCGGGAACGGACACAAAGCAAAGGACGAAGAAGAGCTCCCACACCAAGGGAGAAGGTGGAAGCAGTGCTGGGAGCTTGGGCTGGGCTCCTGGCTGCTGAAGTCTTCACCTTAAGAGCTTCACTGGCTGGGGGCTGGAAGCAGGGAGACTGCTGCCAAGCGCTGGGAGCACTTTGGGGCTCCTCTTCCTGCACTGCCTGCGCAGAGGGCCTGAAGGATGCTCTGGGGCTGCAGAGAGGAGAGGGGCATGAGGACAGCACTGGGGCACAAGCAGCAAATGCAGCTCCCCTCCTGAGGCACATCCAGGCCCTGGCAGCTCCCTGTTGTCTTGCACTCCCCCCAGCTGGGGCTGCAGCCATCCCCCCCAGCACCAACCATCCCCATGCCAGGGCTTTGCCTTGCAGCTGGCACGGGGCTGGCACAGCAGCAGGCTGCAGCCATCCCCCCCAGCACCAACCATCCCCATGGCAGGGCTCTGCCTTGCAGCTGGCACGGGGCTGGCACAGCAGCTGGCACGGGGCTGGCACAGCAGCAGGCACGGGGCTGGCACAGCAGCAGGCACTCCCTCCCTCCCCCAGGCCCCGCCCCCCGCAGCCGTCCCCATCCCTATCCCTCGTCGCTGCCGGGGCCCCAGCGCCACTCACCGCCGCCTGCGCCACAGGGCTTCAAAAGCTGCCCCCTGCGCTCATTGGCCGGTGCCCGAACACAGCCTCCCATTGGCTCTCGAACGCCGACAGCCCCACCCCCTCCCGCCCGCGCAGAGCACCATGGGAGCCGTAGGCCGCCGGGGCCCGGCCGCCATCTTTGCTCTCAGCCCCAGCCCTGCCCTGGCAGCTTCTCCTCCCAGCTCCCTGCCGGCAGCTCCGGCCCTGCCCAGCCCCCGCGGCCAGCCCAGCGCCGCCTGCCCCTCAGCAGCGCTGAGAAGCCAGCACCGGGCACCCACCAGGGCCCGCACGGGGCACCCCCAGGGCTGCCCACGCATCCCCCAGGGCTCTGCGCTCTCAGCCGGGGCTGGAGGCACTCTGGGGCTGCTCCTGCTGCGCTGCTGCTCAGAGGGCCTGAAGGATGCTCTGGGGCTGCAGAGAGAGGAGAGAGGGGCAGCAGGCAGCTCTGGGGCACACCCAGGCCCTGGCAGCTCCCTGCTCTCCTGCCCTCCCCCCAGCTGGGGCTGCAGCCACCCCCAGCACCAACCATCCCCATGGCAGGGCTCTGCTCCAGCTGGCACGGGGCTGGCACAGCAGCAGGCTGCAGCCACCCCCAGCACCAACCATCCCCATGGCAGGGCTCTGCTCCAGCTGGCACAGGGCTGGCACAGCAGCAGGCTGCAGCCACCCCCAGCACCAACCATCCCCATGGCAGGGCTCTGCTCCAGCTGGCACGGGGCTGGCACAGCAGCAGGCTGCAGCCACCCCCAGCACCAACCATCCCCATGGCAGGGCTCTGCTCCAGCTGGCACAGGGCTGGCACAGCAGCAGGCTGCAGCCACCCCCAGCACCAACCATCCCCATGGCAGGGCTCTGCTCCAGCTGGCACAGGGCTGGCACAGCAGCAGGCTGCAGCCACCCCCAGCACCAACCATCCCCATGGCAGGGCTCTGCTCCAGCTGGCACGGGGCTGGCACAGCAGCAGGCTGCAGCCACCCCCAGCACCAACCATCCCCATGGCAGGGCTCTGCTCCAGCTGGCACGGGGCTGGCACAGCAGCAGGCTGCAGCCTGCCCCAGCACCAACCATCCCCATGGCAGGGCTCTGCTCCAGCTGGCACGGGGCTGGCACAGCAGCAGGCTGCAGCCTGCCCCAGCACCAACCATCCCCATGGCAGGGCTCTGCTCCAGCTGGCACAGGGCTGGCACAGCAGCAGGCTGCAGCCACCCCCAGCACCAACCATCCCCATGGCAGGGCTCTGCTCCAGCTGGCACGGGGCTGGCACAGCAGCAGGCTGCAGCCACCCCCAGCACCAACCATCCCCATGGCAGGGCTCTGCTCCAGCTGGCACGGGGCTGGCACAGCAGCAGGCTGCAGCCACCCCCAGCACCAACCATCCCCAGGGCAGGGCTCTGCTCCAGCTGGCACGGGGCTGGCACAGCAGCAGGCTGCAGCCTGCCCCGGGGCAGGGCTCACTCCTGGCAGAGTGGCTCCCAGGGCAGCCTCACCTGGGCTGCAGAGGCCTTGGCAGCTCGGTGCCTGCTGTGCAGCTGGGGGATACAGATCTGCTGCCCACCCCCGGGGGGGCAAAGGGCTCTGAGGAGGGCAAAGAGGCCATTGGCACCCAGCCAGGCTCGGGGCAGAGGCCTCCCTGCAGCCCAGAGGCCACAGGCAAGGTGCAGCTGCAGCCATGGGGCTGGCCCCACAGTGGGGAGCACAGGCAGCTGCTGGCAGCTCTCTCACCTCTCTGCTGCCTTCTGCTTCAGGGCAGAGGCTCTGCAGCCCAGGGGAGCCTGGGCACAGAGGGTGTCTGTGGGGCACAGGCCAGCGTGCAGGGCCTGCAGGCAGGGCAGGGATGGTTAGTGCCAGGGGGGATCCTGACTGCCCCTGGCACGGGGCTGGGCCATTCCCTGTCCCCATGTCCAGCTCTCCTCACTCTGAGCTATTTACAGAGCTCCAGAAGCAAGGAGGTCTCCCTGGGGGTGTCCTGCACCAGCAGGGCCAGGTGGGGCTCAGCCTCTGCACAGCCACAGGGCTCCAGAAGAGCCAGAGCCTCTTTGCTGCACCAGCCAAAAGCCACCCCCAAATCCCCAAACCCCCTAAGGGCACAGCCCTGACCCTCACTGCCAGCAGAGCAGATGCCCAACCTGCTGCCAGCCAGCACTCCTGAAGCAATCTGGAGGATGCTCCAGGGCCAAAGGGAGGAGCAGGAGCAGGAAAAGCTTCCCTTGGAATGCTCTCTGCCCTGTGCAGCCATGCCCAGGTGAGCTCAGCCTGTGCCTGCTGGCCAAGTGCCTCCTGCCCACCCTCTGCCCTCCACAGAGCTGCAGCCATCCACACAGGAGGCACCCAGCCATGGAGGGCAGGATCCCCCAAGCCACAGGGAAGGCCCCAGGGCAGCACTCACTTGGGCACCGAGAGGGCATCCTGCTTGTGCTGCCAGCCTGGGGGCTCCAGGCCCCTGCAGCCCAAGGGCTCAGGGCTGCTGGCTGAGGCTGGCAGCCTGCAGACCTGGTAGGTGACATTGAGGTCATGGCTCCTGGCAGCAGCTGCAGCCCTGGGGCAGAGAGAGACAGAGCCAAGGAGCAGTGAGGGGCTGAACCTCAGCCACTGGCACCCAAGAGAGGCTCAGCACCACCAGCAGCACCTCTGAGCCCCCTCCTCAGCTGGGGCACAGCCTGGGGGGAGCTCTGGGCCAGGCAAGCTTTGAGGCTGAGGGATCCCCAGGCTGGGACTGCAGAAGCTGGGCTGGGAGGTCACCTGTGGGCTGCAGGGCACCCAACAGCAGCCCCAGAGCTGTGCTGGGCCTCAGGCACACAGCACAGGCAGCCTCCCTCGGGAGACCTTCCCCAAGAGCTTCCTTCTGCCAGGAGATTGGGGCAGAGACAGCAGCAGGTGGTGCCAGGGCAGCCCTGCCAGGGCAGCACCTCGGGGAGCAGAGGCAGCAGCAGAGCCCTGGGGAAGGCAGCTCCAGGCCTGGCAAGAGGCACTGAAGGCTCTCAGCTGCTGTGCCTGGAAACCTTCCCTGCTGACCCTTCCAGGGGAGCTTCTCCCCTGGGACTGGCTCTCTAGGAGCCAAATCCCACCTCAGAGGGCAGGCACTGCTCTGTAAGCCAAGGCCTGGGCCCTCCCCCACCTCCAGCACCCTCAGGGGGCTGCACACCACAGGAAGGTTGAAACTCTCTGAGCAGCCAGGAGGAAGTGGCACAGGGAGGGGGCACAAGGACACTCACCCCTCTGGCTGGCTGGCAGTCAAGCCCTGCAGGAGGAGGGCTGCTTCCTTTGCTTTCTGCTGCACATCTGCCTGCTGGATGGCTGGGGCAGACCTTTCCTCTGCAGCCTGCAGCAAGCCCCCAGAGCAGCATCAGGCCAGAGCTGAGCTGAGCCTGGGCCCCCAGCTGCCCCTTCCCTGCCAGGCTCAGAGCTTTCTCCAGCACTCCACAGCCCAGCACCTGCTGAGCCCAGACCTCCCAGAGCAGCTCAGCTCCCAGCTTGCCCAGTGCAGCCCAGCAAGGTACCTGAGCTGCCTGCTGGGTCCCACTCACCAGGCCAAGCCCTCCTCTCACCTCCTCCAAGGCCAGCTGCGAGGGAGCAGGACACCCAGCTGCCAGCTGCTGCTGCTCTCCAGCCCTCTCCCCACCAGTCAGGTCCAGGCACACCTTGGGCACAGCCTCCTCCAACCTGCAGGAGTCACAGCAGCAGCCCCTGAGCCAGGGAAGAGCCTCTGGGGAAGCCATCCCTGGGCCTACCAAGGTTTGGGAGGGAGCCCAAGGAAGCTTTGGCCTTTGTCCCCCAGCTCTGGGGGCTGCCAGGCTCCTCACTCCAGCTGGGCAGTGGAGAGGCTGTGGCACAGCAGCAGAGCAGCTCAGCTGCGTCCTGGCAGCCACTTGGGCTGCAGCCAGCAGCCAAACTCTGCAAGCTCCTGGCCATGGGGGACCCCAAGGTGCCAGCCCAGGCTCCATCCCTCCTGCCCAGCAGCCTCACCTGGGCAGCTCCAAGGGGCTGGAGCCGAGGGCAGGCAGCAGCACTGGCGCCTGGCTCTGTGCCCCCCGGGCAGCATCCTCATAGGCACGGAGCTTGGCCTGCAGCTCTGCCACCTGTGAGCAAGGGGCAGCCCTGGCTCAGAGCATGCCCTGAGCCCCAGCAGCTCAGCAGGCTGGGTGCCAGGCAAAGCAGAGCTGCAGACAGAGCCCAGCCCTGCCCCCGGCAGCTCACCTCCGCTCTCAGCTGCGCACACAGCACAACGTACGGACAGACGTGGGAGTCCGGGCTGAGCAGGTTGCTCTTGAGCTGCAGGGAGGGAGGAGCGGAGCTGAGAGCAGCACCGGGACAGCTCCTTCCCCTCTGCTGAGGCGGCAGCGGGGCAGCTCCTCAGCCTCCTCTGGGCTGGTGGGGCCCGGGCGGCTGCAGCCGACTCTGAGAGGGGCTCCAGAGGCAGCCCGGCTGCAGCAGGGAGGCGGCAGGGAGGCAGCAGCCCGCAGCAGCCTGCCCCAGGCTCCTTCCCGGGCAGCCCCAGCAGCTGCCGGCCGCGGGGCGAGGTGCTCACCGAGACCTGGATCTCCTTGGCCCTGCTGGCACACCTGAGGGTGTTGAGGGTGTCCTGGCAGCAGAGCGGCGAGGGGCTGAGGGCAGCCAGCATCAGGGTGCGGCCGATGGAGCCCTTCAGCAGCCGCCTCAGCTTGCTGTCCCGCTACGGGACGTGGCTCTGCTTGCCCTGCCCGGCACAGCGAGGCTCCGCTCAGGGGCTAGCCCTCGGCTCCCAGCCCTGGCCACGCTCAGCCCACGGCAGCTCTGCCCTGGGGACGGCGCTCAGGGCCCCTCGGCGGCAGCCTTCCCTCGGCCCCAGCCAGCGCCTGGCTGACGCTGAGCAGGGCCAGCAGCGAGCGGTTGATGCTGGCTCCCTCCCGCAGCCGCTCGCCCCTGCTCTTGGCCACCGCGGCTCGCTCCGAGCCGGCCAGGTCGCCCAAGCTCATCTCGGCCACCGGCAGAGCCCCAGCGAGGCCCCCGGCGCGGTCCTGCTGCTTCACCTGTACCTGGCAGGGCACAGGCAGGGCAGGCTGCGGCTCCGCAGGGCGCTCGGGCTCGCCGCTCGCAGCCGCGGCAGCAGCCCTGGCACGCCGGCCCTGGCACAGCATCGCCGCCTGCCCCCCTCCGGGCAGCGGTGCCAGGGGCTGCCCCAAGCACCACCCCTCACCTGCAGCACGGCGTGGGAGCGGGAGGAGGAGGCGCTGGCATCGGTGGGATGCTGCGTGCGGTTCCTGCTGCCCCCGAGCAGCATCTGCAGGAGCTGCTCTGCCGAGCTGGGCTGGCGGGGAGCAGGCAGAGGGCAGGGATCGGCGCAGCCCCGGCACGGGCACCGAGCGGCCACAGGCACACAGGCTGAGGCCTCCTGCGGCTCTGCAGGGCTCCTCTGGCCTCGGGCTCAGCGCTGCTGCCAGCCAGCACCCAGCCAGCTGGCACTCCCGGGTCCCCGCAGCCCCTGCCCCGGGTCCCCGCAGCCCTCCCCTCCCCCCTCCAAGTCCCCCAGTGCCCGCTGGCACCCCTGGGGCAGGCGCAGTGCTGCCCACACCTTGTGCCTGCTTCCACCCCCACCTGCTGGATGGAGAGACCCTGAACCACAGCTCCTCTCTCAGGATCCTCTCGGATGGGCAGAGGGCCCTTGGGCTCCAGCAGGTCACGGATCTGCTCGTTGTAGACCTGCAGCAGGCAGCTCCAGCTCAGGCTGAGGCTTGGGGCCCCAAAGGGCAGCAGGCAGAGCAGCTCTGGACCCCAGGGCCTGCTGCCCACCCAACAGCACCTCTGGCACCTGGACCCAGCAGGAGCAGCTGAAGGTGCCCTAAGGCAGGGGACAGCTCAGGAGGCTTCACCAGTCAGGCACTGAGCCATTGCTCCTCCAAAGCCCTTGCAGCCAGGAAGCCCTCATTGCCCTGTGCCCTGTGGCCCCCAGCTCCAGAGGGAGCAGACCAGCAGCACCAGCTCAGCAGCCTGGGTAGGGGCAGCCTGCTTCCAGTCTGGGGCTGTCCTGGCCACTGGGCACAGCTGGCAGCACAGGGGTAGCCCTGGCACTACAAGCCCAGACCTTGGAGATGGTGGCCTGGCAGCAGGAGGGGCACAGCTGGGCACAGCCTACCTCCAGGTAGGAGACCAGGACCTGGTAGCTCTTCTGCTCCTTCCTAGCCTCCAGCCTCCTGTACAGCTCCTCCATGGTGAGGTAGATGATGCCAGGGCTCTTCTCTGAGCCCAGCATGGGGTAGGTTTTCCCTGCTCCTGTTGCTCCGTAGGCAAACACTGGGAGGAGAAAGGGAGGAGCCCTGAGAGCAGCCTTCCTCAACAGCAGCACTGGGGGGATGCTGCCAGCTCTGCCTCAGCTGGAAATGCCCCTGGGGACACAGCCCCAAACCCAGCTCCTGCTATGGGGCACTGCTGCCTCCCACTCACATCCTGTCCAGCAGGACCCCCAGGGCCCTCTGCACCAGCCTGCTCCCCAGCCTGCACAGGGCTCCCAGCTGATGCCAGCCCACAGGCAGGACTCCACACTCATCTGGGCTTGTCTCTGCTCTCTTCTTGCTGGCCTGGGCCCTGCCTGCCCCCACAGCCCTCAGGTGACATCTCCAGGTCAGCACTGGCCCTGTCAGGTTGCTCTGGGAGGGGATTGTGACAGATGCAGGTGGGGCTCACAGAATAAGCTCTCTTCACTTCTTCTGGCATTTTGAGGCCCTGGAACTGTCTTGCTAGAGGTCTACACATGTCACCCAGGGGAAAATGTGCCTTCCTCTGCTTATGCAGCAGAGCAGCTGCTTTGACACCATTCTGTCACTAGGCCAATCTATAGCTGGATCTCGGGTTTAAGCCCCACTGCACCTAAAAGAAGGAGTTTGCTCAGATGTGGCTGTTACAGTGTGCTCCAAACCCTCCTTCCCCCATCTCCACCAGTGGAGGTCTGAATGGGGAAAGGCAAAGGCAGGAAATTGCCTTCCCCTGGGACAGGTCAAGGCTGCTGGAGGGGGAAGTGCGCTTGGGGTTGGCACTATGATTAGCAGGGTGCTTGGCACCCAGTGTGCCTTGGCCTGGGACACATTGTCTCTGAACAGCTTAAGCAGGGTGAGCAGCAAGCTGTGGGGGCTCTCTTGCTCTTGCCTTCCTCTTGCTCACTCCCATGTTCTGCTTTCCTCTTGGCCTCGCTGCCTTGGCGGCAGCACTGCAGACACCAGCCCTGGGTCCTGGCTTCTCCCTGGCCCTGCCTGCCCTGGGGCCCTGCTCCCTGGCTGCCTGCCGGCAAGCTGCGGCTGCCTCGCACCCTTCCGACAGGGCTGCCGCAGGAGTTTGGCCTCGTGGCAGCCGTGCCTGAGGACACTTTCGTTCTGGCAGGGCCTTTCCCTTTGGGCTGTGCCACACGATCCGCAAATCAGATTACAAAGCGGCAGCTCTGGAGCCTGCTGCCGGCCAGAGACCTAGGGAGCATCTCCCAGTTCCTGCTCCATCCCCGGGAGCACAACCTGCGCTCTCCTTGGCTCTCCCTCAGCTCCTGCCTGGCCTCTGGTTTGATCAGTGGGGTGAAGCTGTTTCGTGGTTTAGCCTTTGCCATTTTCTGAATGCTCTACACTGCACTCAAGCTGCCCAGGAGCACCCTGGGGGAATTTGCAAGCAAACAGAACCTGTCCACAATCTGATAAGTGTAATACCTAATCTTGGGGGGGGGAATAAAGAGAAGTCTCTTGTTGTAATTCCTGCCTGGTTAGCTTAACCCAAATCAAATCAGTGCCTTAAAAGCCAGCAGACAGAAGCAGACTTCTGGGAGTGGTTCCTGCTTTTGTTTAGGCACATGCAAGTCATTTGTCTGCAACAAAACCCCAACTCCTCTGCAGAGCAGGGAACAGCAGAGTGCAAACAAAACCCCACTGCTGAGTCAGAAATTAATTCAACTGCAGATCTAGGCAGAGGGACACAGCCTGGCAAGGGCAGAGGGTGCTGTGGATTGTGCTTCCTTAACAGACCCATGGTGGCATTTTTATCACCCAGAAGCTGGATTTCCCTGCTGGTTTTCCAGCTGCTGCCTTGAATGGACTTCAGGAGGTGTTCAGGAACACACCTGGATTCTCCTCCTAGCTTTGATACTGCCCTGGAGAACAGCTTGTGCTTACTTTGAAGGAGAGCTGTACCTGGGAATGCAAGTCTGGAAGGATCTTTGACAGCCAAAGGCTTGTTCCCCTCCAGTCAGATGTAAACTCTGAGCATCAAATGTGACAATGATCTTTGCTCCTTCTTCCCTGTGGTTGAAATTCCCCCCCAACATTACCTTTGCCAGCCCAGCCCAGCTGGAAGCAAAGGAAAGCTGTATGTATAGGCAAAGGGAAATCTGCAATGGGGTGCAAGGAATATGTACAAACTCTCCAGGAGTTACAGTGTTGAGATATATTCACAACTGCAAACCAGCACAAGAACCCCACTGGTCAAGGAGCAGGGGAAGCTACTAGCTGGGGTCTGCAGCAGCCCTCCTCAGCCAGGGAGGGATCCCCTGGGCCCCCGGGAATGGAGGGGAAGAGAGGAGGAGGGGAGGAGAGGAGCTGCTGCGAGGCCACCTTCAGATCCCTCCTGGTGCCACTGCCCTCAGCACCTGCCAGGGCCAGGGGCTGGAGCAGGACAGGGCCAGGCCCCCCCCGGCTGCGCCGCGGTGCCAGCACACAATGGGCATCGCGGAGCCCGACGGCCACGCCCTGACAAGTCCCGCCCCCCCTTGGCACTGCAGCCAATCAGCAGCGCCGCTCCGCCTCAGCCTGTTGCCTGGACACCGAGCGCGAGGGACACGAGGAGGAGGAGGAGGAGGAGAAGGAGGAGGAGGAGGAGGAGGAGGAGGAGGAAGGAGTTCAGTGGCCAGGGACAGCTGAGTCGAGGCCAGCGAGCGTGGCGCCATGGTGCACAGCATGCGGAGGCTGAAGGAGCTGGAGGAGGGGCTGGCGCCGGCAGCCAAGAGGCGCCGGCTGGGGCTGGGTGAGGAAGGGGCTCCGGGCTGGCCGCCGGCTGCCTCGCCCAAGGAGCTGTGGCAGCAGGAGGCAGAGTCTGAGCGTGCCGGTCGTGGCAAGGGGGATCAGCCCGGGGGGAAGCAGCTGGAGCCCTGGGTCGAGGCTGGCAGCCACGGCGGCAGCCCCAAGGAGGAGCTGACCAGCAAGCAGGGTAGGTAGAGAGGGCCGAGGGGGCCGCTGGTGCTCCTCAGCCCTGTGGCTCAGCGCCCCTCTCCCTGCAGGCGGTGAGCGAGCCCCAGCAGCAGGAGGGGACGGGGTCCCCGTGCCCCAGCAGCTGCCCTTCCCCGTGGGGCGCCTGTCCCTGCGGTGGGAGCGGCTCTGCGGGGTCGGCGCTGGGCTGCACAACCTGGGGCGCAGCTGCTTCCTCAACGCCACGCTGCAGTGCCTGAGCCACACGGCGCCGCTCGCCAACTACCTGCTCTCCGAGGAGCACGGCCGCAGCTGTGAGTGGGGAGCCTGGGCCGGGCGGCTGGCGGTGCCAGGCTGGCGGTGCCAGGGTGCCCGTGGGGAGCGGGAGCTGCCTGCCTGTCCTGCGCTCGGCACCTCTGCAGGTGGCCCTGGCAGGGGCTGCGAGTGTTGGGCTGTGCCCTCTCTGTCCCTGCTGCCCCTGTCTCCACCAGAGGCTCTTCCTGTCTTCTCCTGGCCCTAGCGGTGCTCCCCAGCTCTGCAGCCTGGCACCGGCGAGGTGCTGCCTCTGCTGGCTGCAGCCAGGGCAGGGCAGGAGGCTGCCTGCGGGCAGCAGCTGCTGTGGGAGGCTCGGAGCTGGGAGCAGGGGGAGCTCTCAGGGCTCACAGCCCTGTCTGTAGGGCTCTGCTGGGACCTGCCCCTCAGGGCCAACCTGTGCCCTCCTCCGGAGAGTGCCTGTGGCTGTTTCCATCCCCATGGACGCTCTCTCCTCTGGGGGGGGGGAGGGCTGTTGCAGTGGTACTGTGAGTGGGATGGCATCAGCCAGGGTGAGGTCTGCTGGCCCCTGTGTACCCAGGATGCCCAAGAGCTGTGCTGCAGCACAGAGCTCCTAGGGACCACTGAGCGTGGCTGAGCTCTGTTGGAAGAGAGATCCCTGCAGCCTCTGTCCTGCCTCCATCTCTCCTGGCTTTGTCCTTGACGTCCTGTCCTCTGCTCTGCTGCTCCAGGTCGCCAAGAAGGCTTCTGCATGCTGTGCCTGATGCAGGACCACGTGGGGCAGGCGTTTGCCAGCAGTGGGCAGGCCATAAAGCCGGTGTCCTTCATCCGGAACCTCAAGAGTAAGGGAGGCTGCCCTGCCCTGCCCTGCCCTGCCCTGCCCTGCCCTGCCTTGCCCTGCCTTGCCCTGCCCTGCCCTGCCCTGCCTTGCCCTGCCCTGCCCTGCCTTGCCCTGCCTTGCCCTGCCCTGCCTTGCCCTGCCCTGCCCTGCCCTGCCTTGCCCTGCCCTGCCCTGCCTTGCCCTGCCCTGCCCTGCCCTGCCTTGCCCTGCCCTGACCTGCCTTGCCCTGCCCTGCCCTGCCCTGCCTTGCCCTGCCCTGCCCTGCCCTGCCCTGCCTTGCCCTGCCCTGCCCTGCATTGCCCTGCCCTGCATTGCTCTTCCCTTCCCTGCCCTTCCCTGCCCTGCCCTGCCTTGCCCTGCCTTGCCCTGCCCTGCCCTGCCCTGCATTGCCCTGCCCTGCATTGCTCTTCCCTGCCCTGCCCTGCCCTGCCTTGCCCTGCCCTGCCCTGCCTTGCCCTGCCCTGCCGTGCACTGCCCTGCCCTGCCTTGCCCTACCCTGCCCTGCCCTGCCCTGCCCTGCCCTGCTTTGCTCTTCCCTGCCCTGCCCTGCCTTGCCCTGTCCTGCCCTGCCCTGTCCTGCCCTGCCCTGCCCTGCCTTGCCCTGCCCTGCACTGCCCTGCCTTGCCCTGCCCTGCACTGCCCTGCCCTGCCCTGCCCTGCCCTGCAGCAGGGACTGATGCTGGAGCAGAAGCTGTGGGCTGGGAGCAGCTCTTGGCAGACAGCTCTCCTGAGGTGACTCAGGGAGCCTGCCAGGGGCTGGGGGCTCCGTGGGCTGCGGGGGGCTCCTCCCGTGGCCGTGAGTCTGACAGCAGGTTTGGGCTGCGGGGGAGCAGGGAGGGAGGGAGGAGCTGCATCTGTTGCAGCAGATGCTGAGGCTGGCTGCTGCCCCTCCTGCAGACATTGCCCAGCACCTCTGCTTGCGGCAGCAGCAGGATGCCCACGAGTTCCTGCGCTACAGCATCGACGCCATGCAGCAGGCCTGCAGGAACGGCTGTGCCCAGTATGTGTGGCCCTCCTGCCCTGTGCCCTCACCAGTGCCCCGTGCCCGTGGGAGGGCTGACCCTGTGCCCCAGGCTGAACTGCCAGAGGGAGGCACTGAGTGCAGGGGCCGCACTGGATGGCCCAGCTCTCTGCCCCTCTGTGCCACAGTCCCCCTTCTCCCGGCTGCTCTGCCCCAGCCTAGCTGTGGCCCTCTCCCCCGCTCCTGAGGCTGCTGTGGGTCTGGATCCTGTGCCAGCTGCCCGGGAACCCGGGGTGCAGCTGGCTCAGGTGCAGCTCTGTGGCTGTGGGTGAGCAGCTTTCCTCTGGGCCCTGCGCTGCCTCAGTCTGCAGCGCACAGCTCTGAGCCGCGGCCGGCAGCTTCTGCTCCTTCTGGAGGAAGGTGCCCCTGGGAGCCTGGTGCCAGCCCTGGAGCTGTGGCCCTGGGAGAGCAGCCTGGCAGAGGCTGCGACTTCCCTCTGCCTCTGGAGCTCTGCAGCCTGTGTGCTGGGCAGAGCGCAGCGGGGGGAGCTGTGCTGAGGACACGGGGGGGGCCCTCGGGCGTGGGGGAGGGGCGGTGTGAGCCCTGCTGCTCCTGTGCCTAGGTTGGATGGCCAGAGCCAGGCCCCGACGCTGGTTCAGCAGATCTTCGGCGGCTCCCTGCGGTCCCGTGGTGAGTGTTGGCTGCCAGCTCCTGGCCTGGGCCTCTCAGGGCTGCCCGGCAGGAGGAATCATTTGGGAGCACTGCTGAGCGTGTGCAGAAGATGCCCAGCTGCAGCTGCTGGGGTGGGTGCAGGGCCATGGCAGGCTGCGCTCAGTGCTCTTTCTCTGGCAGTGACGTGCTTGGAGTGCAAGAGCACCTCGGACAGCTACGAGCCTTGCCTGGACCTGGCGCTGGAGATCGGGGTAGGGCGGCAGGGTGGGGGCTGGGGAGGAGCTCTGCTCTCCTGGGGCTGTTCCTGCAGCTGCAGCATCGCTGCCCTCAGGGCTCCTGAGCCTGCCGGTGCCAAGGCACAGCCCAGGCAAGAGGGAAGCCGCTGCCTTGTTGAGCTGCCTGCTGTGTCTGGCAGGGCAGTGCCCGGTGCCTGGGCGTGAGGCTGCGTGGTGCTGGGGCCCCTGCAGCTGCCCCTCGTGGTGCTGGGCGCTGCCAGCTGGTGGGGCTGAGGGGTTTGCTGCAGCCTGTGGCCCTGTGCCCACGCTGGGTGTGCTCTCTCGGGGCCGTGGCGTGGACAGCCACTGGTGGCCTGAGCTCTGCTCTGTCCTTGCAGGAGGCCAGGAGCGTGGTGCAGGCGCTGGGGCAGTTTGTGCAGGCAGAGCTGCTGTGCGGGGAGAATGCCTACAAGTGTGGCAGGTGAGGCTGGGGGCTGCGGGCGGCCGGGGGGCGCTGTGCTGGGGCAAGCAGGTGTGCCCCCTGCTGGCTGCGGGAGGGCTTGACTGCCTGCTCCGCGGCTCAGCCCTGAGGGCCGTGGCCGTGGAAGCCTGCCGCGAAGGCTGCCTCCTGTGGTGAGGAGGAGCTGGGCCGGCAGCCGTGGCCGTGAGCAGGGGCCCTGGAGCAGCGGCTGCTGTCAGCAGGGTCAGTGCCAAGGGCTTTGCTGCCCGGCCAGGGCTGGCAGGCAGCTGGCTGGCGCAGCAGCTTGAAGAGCTGGAGCTCTGCCTGTGCAGGTGCCAGCAGGAGGTGTCGGCCAGCAAACGCTTCAGCATCCACCGAGCCCCCAACGTCCTCACGGTGGCACTGAAGCGCTTTGCCCCCTACGCCGCAGGGAAGATCACCAAGGTGAGCACTTGGCAGCCCAGGGCTGAGGCTCTCTCCTGGCCCCAGGTGCTGCTGCCCAGAGCAGGCCGGGAGGTGCTGCTGTGGCCAGCGGGAGCTGTGCCGCGCTCCTGCAGCCCTTCCCCCGCTGTGCGCTGCAGGTGGAGTTCGGCTCCTCCTGCCGCCTTCCTCAGCACCCCCTCTGCACCAGGAGGCTGAGTGCCCTTCTCTGGAGAGGTGGCCCTGCTGGGAGAGCTGTGCTGCTCTTGCCCCAGCACAGAAGCCATGGCCTGTGCCGGCTGCTGAGCCCTCCTGTCTCTGCAGGAGGTGCGGTACCCCATGCTGCTGAACCTCCGCCCCTACATGTCTGTGCGGCGCAGGGACCCCGTCCTGTACAGCCTCTATGCGGTGCTGCTGCACTCTGGGCACAGCTGCCACGCAGGGCACTACTACTGCTACGTGAAGGTGAGCCCAGGAGCTGTGGTGCCACCCCCTCAGGGCTGGGGGGTGCTGGGGGGTCCCTGTAGGCCCAGCAAGGAGGGTGCTCAGCAGATGTGCGTGGTGGGGAGCACTGGCTGCGGGGTACAGGCTGTGCTGTGCCGCAGGAGGGGGGAAGGTTCAGCTCTGGCAGAGCCCCCTGGCCTGCCCTGGGCCTCCTCTGCCTCGTGGGGAGAGGAGCTGTGCCCACGGGCGCTGCTCCTGCTGCTCCTGCTGCCAGGAAGGTGCCTGGGCACAGCCCAGCCCTGCTCTCTCTTCTGCTGCTGCAGGCCAGCGATGGGCAGTGGTATCGAGCGGACGACGAGCGGGTCGGCTCCGCAGCCCCCCAAGAGGTCCTGCAGCAGCAGCAGGCCTACCTGCTGTTCTACCAGAGGTGAGTGTCTGCTGCCTGCTGGCCCCTCTGCCCCCTGCTCCCAGCACTTGGGACAGGGCTGGCACAGGGCTGGCTGTGGGCAGGAGCTTGGCCCGCGTACCCCAATGCCCTGTGCATGCCCTGGCTGGGAGGAGGGTGGCAGGGAGGGGCCCAGCCCCTTGTCACGGTTTCACTCTCCCTCAAGAGCACCTCATGCCCTCAGAGCTTTGGCTCCTCTTTCTCCTCTGCATCTCTGAGAGAGGCTCAGCCCCTGGCAGCTCATGCCAGCCCTTCTCTGCCTTCCCCAGGATCCCCAGCCTCAGGAAGAGCTGGCAGGGGCCCATTGCCAAGGCTGCCTCCAGCCTGCCCGGCCGCACTGGCAGCGTCCCAGAGGAGGTCAGGAAAGCTGCGGGCAGGGG
This sequence comes from Melanerpes formicivorus, assembly GCF_026170545.1. Taxonomy (NCBI): domain Eukaryota; kingdom Metazoa; phylum Chordata; class Aves; order Piciformes; family Picidae; genus Melanerpes; species Melanerpes formicivorus. The sequence continues at coordinate 30,952 of NW_027142820.1, forward strand.
GCTCCTGTCTTCAGCAGGGGTGGGCCAGGGGAGCCCTGGAGGCTGCTCTTGGCCAGTGCTCCTGGGTGCTGGGAGCTGCTGCCCCTCTCTCTGCTCTGCCAGGGCAGGGGGGCTGCAGCCTGGCAGGGAGGCAGGCGCAGGGCAGGAGGGTTTGCAGGAGGCATCCTGCAGAGCCAAGGCCTGTGTGGGGCTGGGGAGGGCTGGGGAGGGCAGGGTCTGCGTGTCCTTGGCTCCTGGACTTGTCACTGAACTGCTCTCCCTGTCTAGAGAGCAGAGCTGCTGCCAGGGAAGCAGCTGCCTGGGCTGGAGGAGGTGGGAGGCCCTGTAGCCCACAGCGCCTTTGGGATGGGGTCGGAGCTGCTGAGCGGAACCAGCCTTCCAGAGCTGCCTGCTGAGTGCCCAGCAGCCAGGAGAGAGGTGCCAGCTGTGTGCCAGGATTATTGGGCACAGCTGCAGGGCCTGACACGCAGCAGCAAGTCCTACATCAGCAAGCTGACCATCCTGGCCCAGCAGAAGGTGGCCTTTGCCAGCAGCATTGCCGCCCTGGTGGAGGCACAAGCGGCCAAGGTTTGGAAGTTCCCCTGCCTGCTGCTCCTAGCTGTGCTGCTGGGGGGAGCAGCTGGAGCCAGCGGGCTGGGGGGGGCTGGAGGGCGAGGAGGGCCTGGGGAGATGTCCTGCTGTGAGGCAGGAGAGGGGCAGAGCAGGGCAGCAGGGGGCCGAGGGCTGCTTTCCAGCCTGCCCAGAAGCCTGGGGGTTAAAAGCTGTCTGCAAGCCTGTCCCAGGGGCTGGTTTGGCCTGCACGAGCAAACCTCAGTGTTCCAACCCTGCTGAAGTGCTGGCTCTGAGGTGTCTGAGCCTGGCAATCCCTGGGTTTGCAATGCTTCAGAGGTGCTTTGGTTGTCTCAACTCCTCCCTCTCTTCTCACGATTCCAGGCTCCTCCAGCACAGAAGCTCCCTGCTCTCTACCTGCTGGACTCCATCATCAAGAACGTGGGAGGAGCATACCTGCAGGCTTTTGCCCCAAACCTGGTGGAAACCTTTCTCTCTGTCTTTGAGAAGGTCTCTGCACTTCAGAAGAGTTCTGTAGGCCAAAGCTGTGGCTGGGCAGTGAGTCCTGTGCCCAGGGGTGGCTTTGCTTGGGTGGTGAAGCACACCAAGTGCTTGGCTTTTCTGCATCTCTGTCCTGGCTCTGCACTGAGGGCCATGGTCCCTGCTGGTGGTTTGAAGCAATCAAGTGGGCCCTGAGCCTCCAAGGAGGTTGGATCTGTGTCTCCCAGATGGGTCTGAGGGTGCAGCTGAGCTGAAGCAGAGCTGGCTGAATTGGAAGTGCTAGCCCTGCTCTGGCATCTGGTGGGGCAAAGTCCTTCAGGGGCTGGAGAGCTGAGCACAAGCCCCTGGGCTCATTGCTTGCCTCAGAGGCTGTTGCCTGATTCCCTTGGCATGGGAGTGTGAGCTGCACTGCTGAGAGCTGCTGCACAGCCAGGCCAGTGTGTTGAGATGCCAAGTGCTGAGAGCAACAGGACAGCCATGCAGCCTTCCTTCTGGCAGCAAAGCTGCAGGCTGTGTGTGGCAGGAGCTGAGGGAGCCCTGGGGTGGTTTTGTTGCTGCAGGGGGACACAGAGACTCGCAAGAGTTTATTCCTCTTGCGCTCGACGTGGGACAGGGTTTTCCCCCTGGAGAAGCTGCATGCCCTGGATGTCAGAGTCAAGTCACTAGATCCTGCTTGGCCAGTGAAACCTCTGCCTGCAGCTGGGAGTGCTGCTGGCAGCCCTGTGAGCCCTCAGCCTGCAGCTCCCTCGGTCAGTGTGTGTGCCTGCTGTACGGACAGAGGGTCCCAGAGCAGCCATCCTTGTTTGTAGGCTGCTGGGTGAGAGTGCAGTGCCTCAGGAGTGCAGGGCCTGGGCTGTGGAGGCAGGGCAGAGGCACTCCTGAATGCAGAGCACTGGGGGGGGGCTTGCTTTGCCTATGTCAAACCTGTGCTCTGGAGGGTGGCCATGGAGGAAGTGCTGTTAGGCGACGTCCCCCTGTCACAGCAGCAAATTGAAGTGGGGGCAAAGGTTTCAAATGAGTTTGGTTCCATTGTGCCTGAAGAGTGCAGCTCCTAACAGCTGCAGAGAGTGAGCTCCAGTGCTGGAGGGTGGCAGCAGGGAAGGGAGCTGGAGTGAGCTGAGCATGGGGGCCGTGGGGGTGTTAGGTTGAGGCTGGGGCTGGGTGACCTTGTCCTAAGCAAAGCAGCTCCAGGGCTCCCTGGCTCCCTCAGGATGTGCAGTGTCACAGGTTCTGTTCTGTTTCCAGCCAGAGGAATGCACTGCCCCTGCCTGTGCCAGGGCTGCTGCCTCTGCTTCTCCAGCACAGCCTTTGAGCCAGGAGCAGCTGCTGAGGCAGCAAGTGCTTGAGAAGGAAAAGGAGCTGCTGGAGCTGCGGCAGAAGCTCTCAGAGCTGGAGCAGGCCCAAGCACAGGTGAGCAGGACAGGTGGTGACACTTTGCTGGGGGGGGCTCAGGCTCTTGGGGACAGAACTTGGCTGTGCTGGGAGCTGCCAGCCCTCAGCTGGTGCTGCTGCCTGGGAAGCAGAGCTCTGTGAGGAGTGGAGCAGTGCCAGTTCATCTGGGGAGCTTGGGCAGGACGTGGTGACCTCAAAACTAAGACTTGCACTCAAAAGGGAGGCAAAAAAAGGTCCTGAGTTTCCCTCCCCAATGATCCCTGCCTGTGATCCTCCTCTTCCAGCCCTTCTTGTGGCTCACAGCAAGCCAGGCTTCCTCAAAGCTCTGCTCTGTGGAAGGACAAGGAGGCCTGGCTGCTGGCAATCAAGTCCATTGCTCCTCAGGCCAGGCTGGTTGGATGCCAGCCTCTGAAGATGGCAGCTAAGCTGCAGGGCTTTGCCTTTGCCATTGAAAGTTTGCTGTGCTGGCAGCTGGAGGCAAAGCCAAGCACCTCAGAAGGGCCACAAGAGGGAAAGTGTCTCAGGGGCTGGGCAGCTGAGTGGCCTTGAGCAGGAGGGCTGGGGAGAAGCAGGAAGGCTGCAGTGAGGCCCTGTGTGAAGGGCCACAGCTTGCAGTGCTGCTCTGGAGCCCTGATTCTGCACTGGGCTTGGATTGGATCTTTTGTAAGGGGGCTCCATGGCTGCAGTGCTGGTGATGAGCAGTGCAGGGCTCCTTAGCAGGGCAGGGGCTGAGCCTCACAGCTTTCAAGACACTTCTGGTGGTGGCTTTGGTTTGCAGAGAGGATCTGAGCAGCTCAGAGTCAGAGCTGTGCCAGGCAGCCCAGTGGTGGATTTGTCTGTCTTGCAGGCTGCCTCTCTGGGTGTTCAGCAAGGATCATCTCCTGCAGCTCCAGCTCCAGCCCCTGCTGAGCAGCACAGGGCTGCCACAGCTCATCTGGCAGCTAAAGGCCCTGCTCAGCCTGCTGTGCAAGCTGAGGAGAAGCAACCCTGCCCAAGTCCTCCCCAGCGTGCTGCCCCCCAGGCAAGGGACAGCACAAAGGTGTCTGGAGTCAGCAAGCAGCAATCAAGGCTGAAAAGACATCTTGAGGATAAGGCAGAGGGCGAAGAGAAGGAGGGGAAGAAAAGGAGGAGCTGCAGGGAGAAGGAAGCCAAAGCAGAAGCCGAGACATGCAGAGGCAGAGCAGCAGGCAGCAGAGGCAAAGGGCTGAGTGGTGCTGCTCACAGAGCCTCAGAAAAAGGCTTAGAAGTTAGTCTCCTCCTTCAGCAACTCCTCAAATTAGAGAGCTGCCTCAGATAGCCCTGAGCAGGCTGAGGGGGCAGGGGGCAGGCCAGTGGCCAGAGCCGGCGGAGATTGCCCAGAGAGCAGAGTCTGGGAGGAGCTGCAGGAGCCAAGGGCAGGAAGAGAGCCAAGGAGGCTCCCTACAGCCTCAGCACTCAGAGGTGAGGAGCTCAGCATCCTGCTCTGCTCTTCAGGCCAGGCTTTGCTTGGCCCTGGCTGCTTTCTAGGCTGGGATCTCTTGCCCTTGAGGGTTGTCAAGGCCTGGTGCAGGCTGCCCAGGGCAGTGGTGGAGTCCCCATCCCTGGGGGGTTGGTGTGGTGCTGAGGGCCATGGTTTGGGGGTGCCCTAGCAATGGGAGCATGGACTGGAGCTGAAAGAGCTCTTCCAGCCAGAAAGGTTCTCTGCTTCTGCTGGCTCTTCAGGCTCTTGGGCTTGGGCAGGAAGCGCTCACTGCCTCCTTGGAGAGGTGTCAAACTCCTCCTGGGGCAGGAGAAGCCAAGAGCAGGCCCCAGGAGAAGTGTCAGCCTCAGCAGGCCCTTGAGGAGGAAGTGGGGAGCCAAGGTGACCTCCAAATGCTGCCCACAGCCTTGGCTCAGCAGAGCTGATGCTGAGGCAGAGCCTTGCTGACAGTGCCCTGGGGCTGTGTTGTCTCTGCCTGCAGCAGAGCTTTGCTTTGTGCCTGGGGCTGCCCTTGGCTCCTGGGCAGCCTGCTGTGCTCTCTGGGTGCTGCTGTGGTGCTGCAGCCCTGCAGTGAGCACTGGAGCTGGCTGGAGCTTGTAGAAAGGATCCAAGTGCTGCTCCAGCTGACAAGTGAGATGAGCAGAGGCTGCCCTTGGCTCTTCTGCCGGGGTGGGATCCCCTGTGCCCCCAGGGGGGATCCCCTGTGCCCCCGGGGCAGACACTGGCTCAGAGTCCAGGTCCCTGTGAGCCTGAAGAGGAAGCCCAGGATGTTTAAGTGGGCAGTCAGTTCCTGTTGCTCCTTGATTCCTCCAAGCCCCTTGGCTGACCTCCTCAGACCTCCAGCATGTTTGACACTGAGGGTGGTGAGAGCCTGGCCCCAGTTGCCCAGGGAGGGGTAGGTGCCCCACTGCTGGCACCACTTCAGGTCAGGTTGCTTGGGGCTCAGAGCTCCCTGCTGTGCCTGCAGCTGTTCTGCTGAGTGCTGCTGCTTGGGCTGGCTGCCCTTGGAAGCTCCCTTCCCACCTCAAGGCCTCAAGGAGTCATCCAATGGAACTCTCCCCCCAGGCTGTGAGGCCAGGCTGCCTCTGCACATCCAAGGGGAAGGCCGAGGGCCCTGGCTCTGCTTCAGCCTTGAGCAGCTGGACCCTGGGCAGCTGTTGGTTGGCTCCAGCAACAGCTCTGAGGTGAGCAGCAGGGGCTGGCAGGGCTTGGGGGGAAGTCCCACTGTGGAGACAGGCTGTGGGAGCTGGGGCTGTTCAGGCTGGGGAAGAGAAGGCTCCAGGGAGAGCTCAGAGCAGCCTTCCAGGAGCTGTGGGAGCTCCAGGAGAGCTGGGGAGGGACTTTGGCCAAGGGCTGGGAGGGGGGATGAGAGGGAATGGGGTGAAGCTTGGGGAGGGCAGCTTGAGCCTGGAGCTTAGGAAGAGTCTTTAGAGTGAGAGGAGGGAGAGCCTGGCACAGGCTGCCCAGGGAGGCTGTGGCTGCCCCTTCCCTGGAAGTGTTCAGGGCCAGGCTGGATGAGGCCTGGAGCAGCCTGGGCTGGTGGGAGGGGTCTCTGCCTCTGGTGGGGGTTGGAACTGGATGAGCTGGAAGGTCCCTTCCAACCAAGCCATTCCAGGATCCATTCTATGAAGTCCTGGCTGCTTGGCATCAAACCCCCAAAGGCTGAACTTCCCTTTGGCTTCTGCCAAGCAGCAGCAGGCAGCATCCTCTGCCTTTGCCAGCTGTCAGCTTGTGCTGCTCTGGGCTGGACCTGCAGGCCAAAAGCCCAAATGGAAGCTGATGGAGATTCCCTCCCCCTCTCCCTTGGCTGGGAAGGTCAAGCAAATCAGGCAGGAGAAAGGAGAGGTAAGCTCAGGACAGCAAATGGTCTGGAATCTGTTGGGCAGAAGAAAAGGTCCTTGTTCCACTCTCTTTGTGTAGATCTCAGTCCCAGGGCAGGTTCCAAAGGGATAGGGTGAAGGGCAGGGGGCAAAGCATCCAAAGGCAGCCCCAGCTGGCACTGGACTCCCTTGGTGCCAGTGGCTGCAGCTCTTCAGGAGGTGTGGATGCAGCAGGGAGCAGCAGGGGGGGGATGCAGCAGCCCTGGGGAGCCTTCTGTGCAGCAGTGGCTGTGCAGGGGAAAGAGAGAGCAGGAGCAGAGCTCTGCCCTGCCTAGCAAGGCTTGCTGGGCAGGGAGGGGCAGTGGCATAGAGCCCCTTGGAGCCAGGGGCCCCCTCCTCCTGGGAGGGGGAAAGCCAAGTCTCTCTCTGCCCAGCCAGAGCAGCTGGGGCTGGGCTCTTTTCAGCCCCCATCAAGGGGGGTGTAACCCTGCAGGGAGGTGCTTGGGCAGGACACAAATCAGCCTCCTGGAAGGAAAGAAGGTTCCTCAGGGCTTGCCATGGGATGTCTTGCAGGTGATCCTGCACAACAAAGGAGCCATCCATGCCTCCTGCAGCTGCAGCTCTGGGCTCCTGCTTCAGCTCCTGCCCCTGCCAGGGCCTCCTTTGGCCAGATGAGTTCCAACTCCTGCAGGTCTGCTTCTGTCCCCCTGTCCTGGGGCACTTGAGAGAGGAGTTGAGGTGCAGTGTGGAAGGATCCCCTGAGCCTGGGCCCTTGGCTGTCAGGTGAGAGGCTGAGTGCAGCCCCCTGTGCTGTGAGAGCAGCTTTGCAGCCTGCCAGCAGCAGTGCAAGCTGCAGGCTCTGCAGTGCTCTGCAGCCAAGCCAAGGCCTCCTCTGCTGTGTCCCCCCAGGGGCTGTGTCTCTGCACCCCCTCTGCGCTTCCATGTCCCTTGCCTGCGCTTCGGGGACGGCTCCTGGGATGAGTGTGGCCTGGCCTTGGAGCACAGCCCGAGGGCTCTGCAGCCCCAGAGTGCAGCCTCAGAGCCTCCAGCACTGGTGGCCCTCCAGAGCAGCCTGCAGGAGGTTCCAGCAGGGCTGCAGGCTGCCTGGGCAGGGCTTTGCCATCCTGAGGGCACAGAGGCCCAAAGGACTGGCAGAGCAGGGTCTTGTGGGGTCCCTGATGGTCTGATCAGCCCCAGGCTGCCAGTCCTTGGCAGCAGGATGGCTGTGAGAGCCCCAGCAGGGCCCAGGGGCTGGGACTGCAGGAGCAGGGAGTTGAAGCTCTGGCCTAGCCCATAGCTGCTGTGGGTCAATGTTGCCAGGCCTGGAGACCATTTCCCCCTGAGCTGCAGGGTGAGATGTTGCTTGGTGCTGGGAGGGCCACTGGCTGTCACTGCCAGGGAATGTGGCCAAGAAAGAGCTCTGCCTCAGGCCCTGGTGTGCTCAGAGCCCTGGCTCCTTCTCCTTGCCCAGCAGAGGCCCAGCTCTGCTGCCTGAGCACTGAGCTGCAGGTTCTGCTGCTTCAGCTCAGGCTCCCAGAAGGCTTTTCCCTGAGGGGCTCTCAGCTCTGCCTGGGAAGCCAGTTCTGGGCTGACTGAAGAGCTGTGCTCAGCCTGGCCAGGATGCCTCTCTGTTTTCCTCCTGCTGAGGGACTTGGCTAAGAGAAGTGCTGGCCCTTGCTGAGCTGCATCCTCCCCTCCCTCCATCCCTGCCCTGTCTCTTGGCTTCCTTGTGAGCAGACAAAGCCAGAGGGATGCCAGCAGGCAGCGGCCTGGGATCCAAGAGGAGAAGAGTCCTCTCCAGCTGCTGGCCTGGAGAAGGCTCCTGGTGCTTGCTGTGCCCTGCTGGCCACCCTCTGCTGAGAGCAGCCTTGGCCTTCTTGGCCAGGAGGGCCCCTGGCTGCCCGATGGGGAACTTGTTGTCCCCCAGCAGTGCCAGCACAGAGCTGCTTGGCTTCCGCGGCAGCTGCAGCTCAGAGGGAAGAGAGCCAGAGGCCAAGGGCAGCCTGAGCATGTCAGGAGATTGCCTGCAGGAGGCAGAGGAGCTGTGTGCAGAGGTGCAGAGCTGTGTCCTTTCTCCTAGGCTTCCCTCCCAGCCTGTTCTGTCGCCTGACCAACACCTCCCTGCTGCCTGTGGCCTTCACCCTCCGTGTGCCCGGGGACGGTGTGGCAGAGCCCAGCGTGCCCAGCGCTGCCCAGGGGCTGGACACCTCTCTGCCCTGCTGGGAGAGGAGAGCCAGGAGCTGCCTCAGGCCCTGTGAGTTCACCATCAGCCCTGGCAGAGGCACCATCCCTGCCCTGAGCTTCCAGGACATCCAGGTAGGGAGCAGTGGGGCCAGAGGGGCTTCAGCAGCTGGGGCTGAGGCTGCCCTGCTCTGGGAGAGGGCTTCAGTGCTGCTGGCTGGGAGGGGGAGGCCAGGCAGAGCCCTGCAGCAGGGCTGGGCTGTTGGGAGCTGTGCTGCTCTGGGGCTTGCCTGAAGGAGCAGCCTTTGGAGCCTGCAGGCAGAAGCTGCAGCTCCTGCCCCCCAGGCTCCAGGCCAGAAGCCACTGCTGAGGCTTTCAGAGCTGCTTAGGCTGATTCCTTGGCCTGCAGCTGGGCAGAGGAAGGCTGAGGGCAGCAGGAGGCTGTTGCAGGGAGAGATGTGGCTGGAGGAAGCAGTTAGCTTCTCTGCCTGCTCTTCTTCCTCCTGTGCTGTGGGCAGGATGAGTTGGATTCCCTGCAGTGCTCTGCAGGGGGACTGCAGAAGCTGTGGTGGCTGTGAGCTGAGCAGGTTCTGCTGGGCCAAGCTTCTGCAGCAGCTTCCCCCTGCACAGCTGGAGTGGTTCTGCTGGAGGCAGCAGCTCTGCCCTGCACTGCTGCTGTTCCCTGGCCATGCAGTGCTGAGTGGCAGCCTGCTGGGGCCTGCATTCCTCTCACCCATGGCCTGGGAGCTGCCACAGGCACTTCTGCAAGCAGCTCTTGCCAGCAGCCTTGTGGTGCTGCCAGGGCCTGTGCTCTGCAGATGGAGCAGCACCAGGGCCAAGGCCTCCCTTGCTTCCCATGGCCTGGGAATGGAAAGGCAGCAGCTGTGGGGGTGCTGAAGTGTCTGGGGCTTTGCTCTCCCCCCAGCTCACCCTGTGCTCCAACACCCAGGGCTTGTATGAGCTGGCTCTGGTGCTGGATGTGGATGGTGTGGGCCAGGAGCTGCTGGCACTGCCCCTCACAGCCAGGGACCAGCACTTTCCTTGCAGCCCTTTGGCTCTCCTGCTGCCTCCAGCCCCTTGCATGTGGTTTGCTGGCTCCAGCTCCCCAGGAGGAGCCTTGCATCATGAGCTGGTTCTGCCCAGGCAGAGCTGGGAGCAGCAGGGCTTGCAGGCAGCCCCCTGGAGGAGCATCTGCCCAGAATGGGCAGGCCTGGCCCTGAGCCTTTTCCTAGAGGGCACAGCAATTCTGTGGCTGCTTGGCACTGCCCCTCCCCTGGCACAGCCTGGGGCCATTTCTCTTGTGCTGTCACTTGTGCCTTGGGAGCAGAGCCCAAGCCCCAGCTGGCTCCAGCCTCCTTGCAGGGACTTGTGGAGAGCCAGGAGGGCTCTGCTCTGCCTCCTTTGCTGCAGGCTAAAGCAGCCCAGCCAGCAGCTCTGCTCCTGCCCAGCCCTGTTCCCCAGAGCCTGCCCCAGCTTTGTTGCCCTTCTCTGGACCTGCTGCAGCCCTTCAGTGGCCTTCTTGGAGTGAGGGGCCCTAAAGTGCTGCCAGGATGTGAGGGGTGGCCTCAGCAGTGCTGAGCCCAGGGGGCCAATCCCTGCCCTGCTCCTGCTGGCCACAGGCTTGCTGATCCAGGCCAGGCTGCTGGTGGCAATTTGCAGCCACTCTGCTCTGGGCAGCTGTGTTCTGCTCCCTTCCATGCCACACGAGGGGTCAAGCAGCCTCTCCTCTGCCAGTGTCTCCATTGCCTCTGGCCCTCTCTCTGCCCAGCTGTGTGCTTCCTGCTCTGGGAGTGCCCAAGCCCGTGGTGACCTTCGGCCGCTGCTACCTGCAGCTCCCTGCCCAGCAGCTGCTGCCCCTGGGGAAGGACAGCGACCTGCCAGGCTGCTATGCACTGCTGCCTCAGGTTGGCATCACCCCCACCCACCTCCTGCCCCCAGGGCTCAGCCAGGCTGTGCTGGGGAGCAAAGGGCTTTGGGAGAGAGAGACCTTGATGCTTTCCAGTCCATCCTACAGGTTTGCTGGGAACAGGAACCCACTGTCTTGGTCTGGAGAGGGAAAGAGCCTCAGTTCTTGTGAATATTCCTGTGTTAGGAAATTAGAGGCACAGAGGAGGCCAAAATAGCAACAGCTAGACTGTGTAGTACACAAATAAAGTGGATGGATCAGAAGGGGAGAGAGAGAGAAAATAGGGAGAGAGAGAAGAGGAATTCTATTGGCACCCCCTCACCCCCCAAGACAGTTTGGGTCTGTGGAGGAAGGGTGCTGCAGCTTTGGCTGTAGAGCAGAGGTCATTGCTGTCCTCTGAGCAGCCTCTGCAGCTCCATGAGTTGTAGCAGGCACAACTTAGGACATGGAGAGAGGGCTCCTTTTGGTCTGCTTCTTCCAGGGTCTCTGTCATTTTTCCTCTCCTGGTATGCTCTCCGTTTTCCTTCAGAGCAGCATTGTCCTGCCTCCTGTCTTGGCCTTCTCCTGCCTTGGCCTTCTCCTGCCTTTGCCTTCTCCTGCCTTGGCCTTCTCCTGCCTTGGCCTTCTCCTGCCTTGGCCTTCTCCTGTCTTTGCCTTCTTCTGTCTTTGCCTTCTCCTCTCTTGGCCTTCTCCTGTCTTGGCCTTCTCCTCTCTTTGCCCTCTCCTGTCTTTGCCTTCTTCTGTCTTTGCCTTCTCCTCTCTTGGCCTTCTCCTCTCTTTGCCTTCTCCTGTCTTTGCCCTCTCCTGTCTTTGCCCTCTCCTGTCTTTGCCCTCTCCTGTCTTTGCCTTCTTCTGTCTTTGCCTTCTCCTGCCTTTGCCTTCTCCTGCCTTTGCCTTCTCCTGCCTTGGCCTTCTCCTGCCTTGGCCTTCTCCTGTCTTTGCCTTCTTCTGCCTTTGCCCTCTCCTGTCTTTGCCCTCTCCTGTCTTTGCCTTCTCCTCTCTTGGCCTTCTCCTGCCTTGGCCTTCTCCTGCCTTGGCCTTCTCCTGTCTTTGCCTTCTTCTGTCTTTGCCCTCTCCTGTCTTTGCCCTCTCCTGTCTTTGCCCTCTCCTGTCTTTGCCTTCTTCTGTCTTTGCCTTCTTCTGTCTTTGCCTTCTCCTCTCTTGGCCTTCTCCTCTCTTGGCCTTCTCCTCTCTTGGCCCTCTCCTGTCTTTGCCTTCTCCTGTCTTTGCCTTCTCCTGTCTTTGCCTTCTCCTGCCTTGGCCTTCTCCTGCCTTGGCCTTCTCCTGTCTTTGCCCTCTCCTGTCTTTGCCCTCTCCTGTCTTTGCCCTCTCCTGTCTTTGCCCTCTCCTGTCTTTGCCTTCTCCTGTCTTTGCCTTCTCCTGTCTTTGCCTTCTCCTGTCTTTGCCTTCTTCTGTCTTTGCCTTCTTCTGTCTTTGCCTTCTCCTCTCTTGGCCTTCTCCTCTCTTGGCCCTCTCCTGTCTTTGCCTTCTCCTGTCTTTGCCCTCTCCTGTCTTTGCCCTCTCCTGTCTTTGCCCTCTCCTGTCTTTGCCTTCTTCTGTCTTTGCCTTCTTCTGTCTTTGCCTTCTTCTGTCTTTGCCTTCTCCTCTCTTGGCCTTCTCCTCTCTTGGCCCTCTCCTGTCTTTGCCTTCTCCTGTCTTTGCCTTCTCCTGTCTTTGCCTTCTCCTGCCTTGGCCTTCTCCTCTCTTGGCCTTCTCCTGCCTTGGCCTTCTCCTGTCTTGGCCTTCTCCTGCCTTGGCCTTCTCCTCTCTTGGCCTTCTCCTGCCTTGGCCTTCTCCTCTCTTGGCCTTCTCCTCTCTTGGCCTTCTCCTGCCTTGGCCTTCTCCTGCCTTGGCCTTCTCCTCTCTTGGCCTTCTCCTGCCTTGGCCTTCTCCTGCCTTGGCCTTCTCCTGCCTTTGCCTTCTCCTGTCTTTGCCTTCTCCTCTCTTGGCCTCCTCCTGAGCCAGTAGTTGCTCAGATCTGTTGAACAGCTTTTCAGAGGTGTGTGTTCCAGAGAGCAGGGATAGCAGTGGCCTCTGCCCGTTTCCAGGACAGCTGCAGTCTGCTTATCTCTGCACCTTCCTGAGAGGCATCCCAGTGGCTGCTCCCAATACACATCAGCTATTGCCTGGGCAAGCAGCAAAGGTGACTTTACCTTTGTTGAGTCCCATCAAGAGAGCCAAGATTCAGTCTGTCTCAGCTGCCCAAATGTAAGCTCAGGAAGCAGGGAAATGGGAACCTTCCTGAGGATCAACTTCAGGCAGCAATTTCAGCTCCTTGGGAAGCAGTTTGCGCTCTGGCTCTGGGGTGCTGTCATGCAGGAGAACTCAGAGGGTGGTGAGAAGCTGCTCTGCCAGCCCAAGCAGGGAGAGTTGTGAGTGCAGCAGCTTTGGGACCCCCTGAGGATGCTGAGGCCATCCAAGTCTTGCCTTTCATTCTGTGCCTTCCTGCCAGGGATTTCAAACTCTTTGTGAGTTGCTGCTGTGCACACCTTAAGGGTTGACATTTTTCTACAAGTTCCCTCTGCAGTAACCTTTGATTGCCAGGATCAACCCAGGCTGGAGAGCAGCCCTATGGAGAAGCCCCTGAGGATACTGAGGGCTGCCAAGCTGCTCCTGAGCTGGCATTGTGCAGTACCAGCCCAGAGCCAGCTGTGCCCTGGGCTGGTCCCCAGCAGTGGGCAGCAGGGGCAGGGAGGAGATTCTGCCCCTCTGCTGTGCTCTGCTGAGCCCCCCTGCAGTGCTGGGGCAGCTCTGGAGGCCTCAGCACAGCCAGGGACCTGTTGGAGTGGGGCTGGAGGAGGCCACAGCAATGCTGGGAGGCCTGGGAGCCCTCTGCTGTGAGGCCAGGCTGGGAGAGTTGGGGCTGCTCAGCCTGGAGAGGAGAAGGCTCCAGGGAGAGCTCCTGGTGGCCTTTCAGTGCTTCAGGCTGGGGCCAGGCTTTGAGCAGAGCCTGTTGGGAGAGGGGATGGCTTGAACTGAGAGAGGGAGCTTCAGGCTGGAGAAGAGGAAGACATTTTTTCACTCTGAAGGTGGTGAGAGCCTGCCCAGGGTGCCCAGGGAGGTGAGAGATGCCCCTCCCTGGAGCCTGGCCAGGCTGTCAGGGGTGCTGAGCAGCCTGCTGCAGTTGCAGCTGTCCCTGCTGAGTGCAGGGGGCTTGGACTGGAGGAGCTTGAAAGATCCCTTTCAGCCCAGCCCCTTCTGTGCCCCTGCCCCTGCCAGGAGCACCAGGAGGATGCTGCTGTGCTGGGCTCCAGCCCCGTGCCCTGTGGGCTCCTTCAGCCTCACAGCTCCGTGGAGGTGCCACTGAGCCTGGGGGCCCAGGTGCCAGGAGAGCAGCACACTCCTGCCCGTGTGGCTGTCTTTGGGCGTGCAGGACACCCCCTGGTGAGTGCTGGAGGGGCCTGCTCCGTGCCACAGGGCTTGCTGGAGCCTGAGGTGTACAGGGCTTCTTGCAGGGCAAAGGGGGCTTGTACCACAGGGATCCCTGGCACTGGGTGAGGGGGAGAGGAGAGGCAGCGTGGTGCCCTCTGGGAGGGTGATCAGAGTGTGTGCCACAGCAGTGCACTGGGGACAGGGCAGATGGGGGAAGGAGCCAGCACTGTCCCTGGCTCTCCTCCTCTGCTCTTAGGAGAGGAGCAACAACTGCTGCTGCCTTGGGGGTCCTGGGGAGGAGCAGCCAGGGACAGCCCAGAGTGCTGCTGAAGCAAAGGCTGGCTCTGGAATGAGTGAGAAGGTGCTGCAGCAAAGGCATCCAGCTGCCACCTCCAGTGCTCTTTGCTGCTTCTGCAAGAACACTGCTTTGGCTCAAGAGACCAAAAGGCTGCTGGAGTGCTGCCATCAGCTCTGTTCCTCAGGTGGTGCCAGGATTACCCCAGAGCACAAAGCAGAGCAGCAGCTTCCATGATCTCTCCTCTGCAGAGCCAGCTTGGTGCCAGCTAGGGCTGCTGGTCAAGGGGGAGCTTTGGGAGTGTTCCAAAAGCTGCTGCCCAAGCCTGGCTGTGAAGCAGCAGAAGCCAGGGAGAGTGGTTTGGGGCAAGGCTGAGCAGCAGCAGGGCTGGGAGCAGGCACAGGGCAGAGGAAGGAGAGCTGCTGGAGAGACTGCAGCCTGGGCAGGCTGCTTTCTTTCCCCCTGACAACAGCAGCTTGTGGCTTTCAGCTGGGGTCCCTCCAGAGCCCACCCTTGCTGCAGGCCTCCTGCTTCAGGCTTCCAACACTGCCAGCTTCCAGCAGGCAGAGCTCTCCCCCATCCAGGAGCAGCCCCAGAGCTGTCTGACCCTTGCCAGCTTTCCCCATGGTGTTTTTCCTCTCTCCTCCCTGGAGCAGAAGGTCTCTTTGGTGAGCACTGGAGAGGGCCCAGTTGTCTCTGTGCAGCCCAGCCAGGTCGATTTTGGCAGCATCCAAGTTCTGCAGGAGGCCTCCCGGTGTCTGCAGCTCTGCAATCAGAGCCCCATCCCTGCAGCCTTCCAGGCAGAGGTGGTGAGTATCTGGAGAGGCTTCCAGTGGCAATGGCTGCTCTGTGGCCACCCGGGGCTCAGTTCTCCTCTGGAGCCTTTCCAGCTGGCTGCCTGAGAGAGCAAGCAAGATCTTCCATCAGAAGGTGGCCAGGGGAGCCTGGCTGTGGGGGCAGGTTCAGCTGGGGCAGCCCTCAGGAGCCCAGAGCTTGAGGAGAGGTTTGAGCAGCAGTGAGCCTGGAGCCTGTTTCCAAGCTCTCCCTTTCCTTTGTGGAAGGTCTCTGGCTGTGGGAGTCATGGGTTTGGAGCTCTGGGATCACAGAATGCCTTGGGGTGGAAAAGACCTTTCAGATCCTCCAGGCCAAGCCTCAGCCCAGCACTGCCAGCTCAGCACTGAACCGTGGCCCTCAGCACCACAGCTCCAAGGCTTTGAAATCCCTCCAGGGATGGGGACTCCACCCCTGCCTAGGGCAGCCTGGGCCAGGCCTTGGCAGCCCTCAAGGGAAGGAATTGTTCCTCATGGCCACCCTCAACCTGCCCTGGTGCAACTGGAGGCATTGCCTCTTGTCCTATCACTTGTACCTGGGAGGAGAGACTGAACCCCACCTGGCTCCAGCCTCCTTTCAGGGAGGTGTAGAGAGCCAGAAGGTCTCCCCTCAGCCTCCTTTTCTCCAGGCTGAGCAATGCCAGGTCCTTCAGCTTTGAAATGAGGACAGGGCTCTGAGCAAGCTGCTTTAGTTGAAGCTGTCCCTGCCCAGGTCAGGGGCTTGGAACTAGTTGAAGGTCCCTTCCAAGCCAAAGCATTCTGTGACTCTCTGATCTTCTCCCTGGGATTTGCTGGAGGAAAGTCAACTTCTTGCAGCTTGTCAGTACTTAAAGAGGCCTCTAAGAAAGCTGGGGACAGACTTTTGACTAGGACTTGTAGTGAGAGGCCAAGAGGGATAGTTGGAAACTCCAAGAGGGAGATTTCTAGCAGCTGTCCTGTGAGAGCTCAGGGCTGCCAGGCTGGAAACTCCAGCTGCCTGCCCCTGGCTCCTGCCCAATGCAATGTGCTTGGCTCGTGCCCAGCCTGCCAGCACATTGCTGCCTCCTGTTCCAAAGGGCAAAACCTCTCCAGGGATGCTGCAGGGTTTGGGCTGAGCAGGGCCTCTTGTCCCAAGCACAGCCCTGAAATGTGGAGCATGTCCCACTGCCCCCACGCTGGAGCCTTGGGAGCTGCAGATCTGCATGCCAGTGCATGTCCTGCTGGCCAGGGAGCACTCCCTGCAAGGAGGCTGGAGGAGGAAACAACCTTCTCTTGAGGCCGAGTGTCTCTGGGGCTGGTGAGGTGGTGGCTAATGAGGGGAGTCTGTGAGAGGAGGGTGGCACAGGGGGGGTGTCAGCTCCTGCAGAGGTGCTGCTTGCAGCCCCCCCAGCTCAGCTGCAGGCAAAGGAAGCCCTTCTGGTTTGCTGCCCTCACATCCTTGCTCCTCCAGCCCACAAGAGACCGAGGGCTGTGGCTCCTGGCCTCAGCTGGGCTCTGCCTTGTCTTGCAGTCTGGCAGAGGCTGGTGCTGGAGGGTTGAGCCCAGCCGAGGAGTGATCCCCCCCGAGGGCCAGGTGTCTACAAGACCCTGGAAGGAGGCTGGAGCCAGGTGGGGGTTGGGCTCTTCTCCCAAGGAACAAGTGATAGGAGGAGAGAAGATGGCCTCAGGTTGCTCCAGGGGAGGTTTAGGTTGGACATGAGGAACAAATTCTTCCCCTAAGGGTCAAGGCCTGGCCCAGGCTGCCCAGGGCAGTGCTGGAGTCCCCATCCCTGGAGGGGTTTCCTGGAGCAAAGGGTGGCCATGTCTGCCCAGCTGCACTTGGGCTTTCTTTCCAGGAAGGAACTTCCATTCCCATGGGACATTCCCCTGGGTTTCTGTCTGGCTCTGGTTGTTCATCTCTGGCTGTGGCTCTGCTTCCTCAGCAGCCAGAGCTGGGCTGGCTGCCCTGCTCCTCTCAGCCACACTCCTGGTGATCCATGTTCTTAGGCTCAGTGCTCTGTCTCAAACACAACCCCAGCTGCTCTGGTCAGCAGAGGCTGATGAGGGCTGGATGCTTCCTAAAGGATGGAGGCATGAAAGGGATGCCAGGGCCCCCCACCAGCGAAGCCAGTGGTGCCCTGACCACCAGATAGGATCCTAGAATGGTTTGGTTTGGAAGGGATCATCTGGTTCCAACCCTCCTGCCATGGGCAGGCCCTGAGGAGTCCACACCCTGCAGCTCCCCGCTGGCATCTGCAGAGGAAGCCAACTGAGGCAGCAGCTGCCCAGGGGAAGCTGCAGTGGCCTGGAGCTCTTCCTCCATCTGCTTAGTGTCATAGTATCAGTCAGGGTTGGAAGGGACCACAAGTTCCAACCCCCCTGCCATGGGCAGGGACACCCCACACTAGATCAGCCTGGCCAGAGCCTCAGCCAGCCTGGCCTTAAACACCTCCAGGGCTGGGGCCTCAACCACCTCCCTGGACAACCCATTCCAGGGCTTCACCACTCTCATGGGGAAGAACTTCCTCCTCCCCTCCAGCCTGAATCTCCCCACCTCCAGCTTCATTCCATTCCCCCTAGTCCTATCACTGCCTGAGATCCTGAGCAGTCCCTCCCCAGCCTTCCTGTAGCCCCCTGCAGATCCTGGAAGGCCACAATGAGGTCACCTGGGAGCCTTCTCTTCTGCAGACTGAACAGCCCCAACTCCTTCAGTCTGTCCCCATAGGAGAGGTGCTCCAGCCCTCTGCTCATCCTTGTGGCCCTTCCCTGGACACCTTCCAGCACCTCCAGATCCCTCTTGTCATAGGAGCTTGCAGCCAGGTCAGGCCAGCTCAGGGTCTGATCCAGCCTGACCCTCAGGCAGCCCTTTGCTAAAACTCTGCTGAGTGTGAAGCAGCAGGGGCTGGTGCTGCTCTGCCCACAGCAGCTGAGAGGATGTGCTTCAGGAAGCTTTCCCTGGCTGGGCACAACCAGAGCTGCTGCTGGGTGGGGAGAAGCTCAGGGGTAGGCACGGGCTGGCTCCCGCTGAAGGTTTGAGCTAGGTCAGCAGTTCAGAGGTGGTTCCATTGCCAGCTGTGTGGTCAGACAGCAGCTGCAGCAGCTGGGTGAGTGCTGGGCAGTAGCAGCTCTCCTGATCTTTTCCATCTCTGCTCCTCTTGCAGCCTGGCTCCCTGCTGTTACAGCTTCAGGGTCACCAACCGAGGCCGCCGCACCCAGCGGCTCCGCTGGACCGTGGGAGGTTGCTCCCTGCTTGGCCAGCGCCGTTGGCTGCCTTCCCTCAGCAGCACCAAGGGCAAAGCTTCCTCCCAGGGCCCCCCTGCTGCCTGCCCTGTGTTTCAGCTTCGGCCCAAGAGGATGGAGCTGAGGCCAGGCCAAACGATGGAGGTGATGCTGGAAGGCTTCTCCAGCACTCCCCAGGTGAGGTCCCTCACAAGGGCTGAGCCTTCCCCATCAGATCACCTCCCCTGGGACTTGTCCTGCAGCCCCCTGGCACTGGCCTGAGAATGTGAGCAAGAGACTGTTTGAAGGCCACAGGTTCCCCCTGGCAGAGTCCTCTGCTTTCCTTGCTGGCCACCATCAGTGGCTGGGGCTGCTCTGTGTTCCATCCTGCAGCACTTGCTGCTACCAAAGCAGGGGCTGAAGGCAGCTGCTGCTGTGGCAGGTGCCAAGGTGCCAGGTGCTGAGGCAGGAGGGAAGGGCAGAGAGAAGAAGTGACTCACAGCCTGGGAGCAGAGGCAGAAAGGAAGGCAGGAGGGCAGGTTTCCTGTGTCTGGGGGAAGCCAGCAGGGCAGGCAGTGGCTGGAGCTGCAGCATTTCTCCTCTGCAGACAAAGATGGGCAGAGGCCTTGTCTGGCACCAAGTGCTGGAGGAGAGGCAGGAGCCCAGTGCCAGCTCTGCTGATCAGGGATGTTCATCCCCATGGCACCACTGCAACTGGCAGCTTAACTTGCTTTCCTGGGAACAGTGACACTTGCCCCAGGCTCCCAGCCAGCCCTGCTGTGCCAAGGGCAGCCAGGTCTTGCCAGCACCCTTGGATGGGTCACTGGGCCTCCTCCTGCCTGGAGCCTTCTGCCAGGGGAATGCAGCTCTGCAGAGGAGCTGCACCCTGATGTGCACTGCTGAGCTCCAGCAGCACAGAGGTTGAAGTGGAGAGGGCTTGGACTGGATGACCTTGAATGGTCCCTGCCAAGCCAAGCCAAGCCATGAGATGATTCTCTGTGGGACAGCTCTAGAGGAAGCTCCTGCTGATGTTCATGTTTTGAAGGGTGTTCTAAAGGCTTGCCTCAAGAGTGGCTTGAAGAAGACTTCGTTGCTCACCTGGGTGGCTGTATTGGGGCTGTCCCCATGCAGTTCTGAGCCCAAAGGTTTTGCTGAGGAGGAGCAAAAGGCACCAAGCTGTTGAGTGCAGTGGTGAGAATGTCTCCCTGGAAAGCTGGCAGGGGCTCTGTGCAGCCAGCTGTGCCTGCCTGGCCCTGCAGTCAGAGCCAAGAGCTCTGGGAGGAGTTGGGTTGTGGTGCTGTAGCAGAGGAAAGAGCGAGCAGTGGAGAAGTGATCCCAGGAGCTGTCCAGAGCAAGGCTTGGCTGTGAGCCCATCCAGCTTGAGAGAGGACTCTGCTGGGACATGCAAGGCAGCTCTGTCCTGGGGAGGTCTCTTTTCAAAGCAGCTCTGGGAAGGAGGGCAGGAGGCATCCTAGTGGGGAGTGATCCCTCCTTGACCTGAAGGCATCTGCCTGGGGGGGGGTTCCTGTGGGTCACAGAATCCCAGCATGGGGGAGGTTGGAAGGGACCTCTGGGGATCATCCAGCCCAACCCCCCTGCTAAAGCAGGGGCACCCACAGCAGGTTGGCCAGGTTGCCAGTGTCCAGGGGGTGTTTGGAGTCTCTGCAGAGAAGGAGACTCCACAACCTCTCTGGGCAGGCTGCTCCAGGCCTCAGCACCCTCGCTGAGAAGAATTTTCTCTTCCTGCTCAGATGGAGCTTCCTGGGTTCCAGTTTGTGCCCCTTGTCCTGTCACAGGCTCCCTCCTCTTGCCCCTCACCCTTTAGCTCTTGCTGAGCATGCAGAAGATCTGCTCTGGGGCTGCTCTTCTTTTTGAGGGGGTTGGACTAGAAGACCTGTGGAGGTCCCTTCCAGCTCAGAGCCTTCTGTGCTTCTGTGTGATTCTGTGATGCTCCAGGCTCAGCAGCTCCAGGTCTCAGCCTTTCCTCCTCAGAGAGGTGCTCCAGGCTCCTCAGCATCTTTGTAGTCTTCACTGGGCTCTCTTCAGTAGTTCCCTGACTACTTTGAACTGGGCAGCCCCAAACTGGACCCAGCTGTGGCCTCAGCAGGGCAGGATGGAGGGGGAGGAGAGCCTGCTGGCCACAGTCTCCTTCAGGAATCCTCTTGGCCTTCTTGGACACAAGGGCAGCTTGCTGGCTCGTGGGCAACTTGCTCTCCAGCAGCACTCCCAGGTCCCTGTCTGCAGAGCTGCAAGCTCCCAGCAGGCCAAGGCCTCAGCTGTGCTGGGGCAGGGGTTGTTCCTCCTCAGGAATCATTTCCACTGAGCTTCCAAGGCAGAGCTGACTGCCCTTGGCCTTTCTGTCTCCTGTTTTTCTGCCCAGTTCCATCTCCATCTTCATTCCATCAGCTCCTCCAGCTTTCTGTAGCACTGTGCTCAGCACTGGGGCACATCAAAGGAAGAACCCTTTGGGGCAGGGATTGTCCCTGGCAGCACAAGCCTCCCCAGAGCTGTTTGTGGCTGTTGGCTGCAGCCTGATGGCCACTGGAGTGCAGGAGAAAGGGGATGCAGCACAAGCTGTGGAGGGCAAGGGGAAACCAGCAGTGAGGGGGGCAGTGGCAGGGCCGTGGCTGGTGGCTGGCAGAGGCAGGCTGTCCTCTGGCCACCCTGCTGGCAGCCCCCATGTGCCCTGTGGCTTCTCCTGCAGGCGGTGAGGGAGCAGCTGCTGTGCCAGGCCGCGGTGGGCAGCGAGGCCAGGAGCACCCAGATCCTGCAGGTGGAGCTCAGCTGCCAATTCATTGCTCCTGCCCTGCAGATGTCCTCCACAGCAATCACTTTCCAGGTGGAGAAGGTGAGTGTCTGGCTGGCATCCTGGCCCTGGATCTGCTGGCTGGAAGCTGTGGCTGTGCTTGGCTTCAAAGGAGGAGGGAAGAGAGCTGCTCTGAGTCCCCAGGGCTTTGGCTGTTGACTGCAGCAGGACCAAGCTTTTGCTGTTAGCACTGAGCTCATTCTTTGCTGCCCTGGGGCTGGCAACAGCCTCAGCAGCACTGCTTTGCTCTTGTTGGTGTGGCACCACTGAGGAGAGTGGCCCCAAGCTCTTGTCCCCCACCCTTTAGCTCTTGCTGAGCACTGATCAGATCCCCTCTGGGGCTGCTCTTCTCCAGGATCAACAGCCCCAGGGCTCTCAGCTCCTCCCAGAGCTGCTCCAGGCCCCTGAGCATCTTGGCACTGTAGCAGGGGCAGCAGGAGCCTGGAGGTTGCTGGCTGGCTGTGCATACTCAAAGCCAGCCTTAGGCTCCTGCAGGCTCTCTGCTGCATCCTGCTTGCTTGTCTCCTCTGCCCAGCACCCCTGGCCTTAGGAGGCTCCTAGAAGCATGAGTGTAGGTGACTGGAACTCCTCTTGTGCTGCTGTCCCCAGGAGAGGACAGGCCACTGCAATCAGATGGGCTGGATCTCTTAGCAGCAGCTGCCTCCTCTCAGGGGCCTGTTCCCTGCACATTCCTGAGGCTGTTCCCCCTGGGCAGTGCTGTGGTTTGCAGCCAGCAGCAGCATCTGCTGTGCTTGGAGAAAGCCCTTCCAGAAGGGGAGAAACCTATCCAAAGAGTCCAGAGGAGCTGTTGGGAGCTCTGGGGGCTGAAGGGTTTGGAAAGGCAGCGGGTGGGGAAGGAGGGCCCTGGGCACTTGGGGGTGAGTGATGCTTCTCTCCTGTGCTTGCAGCAAGCAGGGGATGTCCTAACTCCTCTGGCCCAGCCTCTGTCTCTGAAGAACATCTGCCCCCTGCCCCTCAGCATGGTCCTGGCCTTAGGGCAGCCCTTCTCTCTCTGTGATGTGGAGCAGCAGCCCCTGCCTGCAGATGCTCAGGTGAGCAGCCCTGGGCCTTGCTGCTGCTGGAGTGTGAAGAGGGAGCAGTGTGGTGGTGTGCTCCTGCTGGGAGGGCCCCAAAGCTCAGCTCCTGTGCAGGGCCAAGAGGTCCCTTGGGGCTGGGGGTGCCCAGGTGAAGCTGGGAGCCAAGTGTCCAGCTCTGCTCTGCTGCTCTGCTGCACTGCCTCCCTTGGCTCCTTCCCCAGTGCCAGCTGCAGGAGGTGCCCAGTGCCAGGCCTGTCTCTAACTGCCCACTCCTCTCTCCTCTCTGCAGCTGTGGGACGTGGTCACAGAGGTGGAGCTGCCCCTGCAGAGCTGTGGGAAGCTGCCCTTCCCCTTCGTGGTGCTGAGCCCTGGCACGGGCACTGCCCGCAGCCCCCTGCCCGCGGTGCCCCTGGTGGTGCCCAGCACGGTGAGGATGGGGGCAGCACAAGGGCCTGACCCTGGCCCTGTGCCAGCCTGCCCTGGCTGGGCTTGGAGGGGAAAACCGGGGAGAAAGAGAAGAGCAGGAGGGAACTGTCCCAGCAGCAGGCAGGGCTGGGAGCTGTCTCTGCTGAGGGGATGCAATCACAGGATCCTTTGGCTTGGAAGAGCCCTTTCAGATCCTCAAGGCCAGCTGGGAGCTCAGCACTGCCAGGCCAGCCCCAAACCCTGGCTCTTGGCACCACATCTCCACAGCTTTTCAGTCCCTCCGGGGCTGGGGACTGCCTGCTGCCCTGGGCAGCCTGGGCCAGGCCTTCACAGCCCTTGTGGGGAAGAAATTGTGCCTGATGCCCAACCTCCCCCTCCCCTGGCACAGCCTGAGAGCATTTGCTCTTGTCCTGGGTCACCTCCTGTGGGAGCAGACAGGAACTGCCCTGCCTGCCCCTGCCAGGGCTGCCCAGGAGACTGCCTTGCTCTTGCCTGGCCATGAAGCTCCTGTGCCAGGAGCTGGAGCAGCCCTTCCCTGCTCCTTCACCCCTCCAGCTCTGCTCCTCTGCAGCAGCTGGGGGGGGCAGTGAGGGGGCCAGGGCTGAGCAGGGCTGGAGCAGTGCAGAGAGGAGTTTGCAGCATCCCAGCAGCCTGCCCTAGCTGCAGCTGTCCCTGCTCACTGCAGGCCTGAAGGAGCTGCTGGCACAGAGGCTGGCTGGAGCTTCTGTAGTGAGTGGTGGTCCCCAGGGGGCAGGAGCTGGTCAGGACCTGAGGGAGCTGCTTGAGAGGGTCCAGCCAAGGGCTCTGAGGGGACTGGAACATCTGTCTGGTGAAGAAAGGCTGAGAGGCTTGGGGCTTTGTAGCCTGGAGAAGACAAGACAGAGGGCAGATCCCCTCAGTGCTTCTGAAGCCTTCAAGGGGACCCAGGGGGCTCTGGCCAAGGCTTTGTCAGTGGTGCCCAGGGAGAGGACAAGGGGCAATGGGCACACACTGCAACAGCCAAGTTCCATCTGACAGCAGGAGGAACTTCTGTGTGTTGAGGGCAGTGGGGCACTGGGGCAGGCTGCCCAGAGAGGCTGTGGAGTCTCCTCTGGAGCCATTCCAAAGCCTCCTGGCTGCACTCCTGTGCAAGCTGCTCTAGGTGACCCTGCTCTGATGATCTCCAGAGGTCCCTTCCAAGCCCTGTGATTCTGTGACCTTGAAAGGTCCCTTCCCAGCCAAAGCCTTCCAGGATTCTGTGACCTCAGCTCCTGAGCCTTGGGTGGATGTCTCTGGGCTGGAGCAGCATTCCTCTCTCAGGCCCTTGGTGCCATGGGCAAAGGAAGCCAAATGGCTTCCATCTTTCCTCCTGCCTGCCTCCTGCAAGAGGTGCCAGGCTCATGCCCTCTTCCTGCCAGCTTCTGAAGGCACAGCTCTGCTTGGTGCTGCTGTGGCAGCGTGGATGGTGCTGGCAGTGGGGCTGGGCTGGCTCTGGCTGTGTCCTGTGCTGGAGTGGGGGCTCAGGGGGCAGGTCCTGGCCCACTCCTCAGCTTCTCCCTGCAGCCTGAAGGAGAGCAGGGACCTGCAAGTGCAGCCCTGTGTGCAGTGGGCAGCTGAGGAAGGCTGCAGATGTGTCCTGTCACCCAGAGCCAGGTGCCTCTGGATCTGCTTCCTTTTGCTCTGGCCTGGGACAGCTCTTCTGGAAGCCAGAGACACTTCTGGAAGCCCCAGTGACACTTTCTGTTCTAGATCTTGTCCTAGGCTCTGCTGCTGTGTGGCCAGAGATGTGTTTGCAGCTCACAGAATTGTCAGGGTTGGGAGGGAGCTCAAGGCTCAGCCAGTTCCAACCCCCCTGCCATGGGCAGGGACACCTCACACCACAGCAGGTTGCTCACAGCCACCTCCAGCCTGGCTGCAAACACCTCCAGGCAGGAGGCTTCCACCACCTCCCTGGGCAGCCTGGGCCAGGCTCTCACCACCTTCATGGGGAAGAACTTCTTCCTAACACCCAACCTGAATCTCCCCCTGTCTAGTTTTGCTCCACCCCCCCAGTCCTGTCCCTCCCTGACACCCTCAAAAGTCCCTCCCCAGCTTTCTTGGAGCTGCCTGCAGAGACCTGAAGGCCACAAGAAGGTCTCCCTGGAGCCTTCTCCTCTCCAGCCTGCACAAGCCCAACTCTCTCAGTCTGTCCTCATAGCAGAGCAGCTCCAGCCCTCTGCTCCTCCTTGTGGCCTTTCTCTGGAGCTCAGCATGAGCCAGGGCAGGCTCCTGCACCCTGAGTTGAACTGCACAGGCAGGAGGTTTGGTGGGAGTCCCAGGTGGGGCTCAGAGCCCTGGACACCCACCTGCACTCCCAGGATCCCAGGAGGGGGGGTGGTTTGCAAGGGGCCTCTGGGGGTCATCCAGCCCAACCTCCTCCTTCCAGCAGGGCACCCCCAGCAGCGTGCCCAGGGGGGGTTGGCATCTCTCCATAGGAGACTCCACAACTTCTCTGGGCAGCCTGCTCCAGGCCTCCAGCACCCTCACAGCAGAGAATTTTCTCCTCCTGGTCAGCTGGAACTCCCTGGGTTCCAGCTGATGCCCCTTGCCTCTTGTCCTGTCAGTGGGCACCACTGACAAGAGTCCAGCCCCATCCTCTTGTCCCCCACAAGCCCTTTAGCTCTTGCTGAGCTTTGAGCAGAGGCCCTCTCTGGGGCTGCTCTTCTCCAGGCTCAACAGCCCCAGGAGTCTCAGCCTCTGAGCCTCACAAAGATGCTGCAGGCCCTCAGCATGTGTGTAGTCTCCCTTGGACTCTTTCCAGTAGGTCCCTGTCCCTTTTGAGCTGAGGAGCCTAGTGGACACCACTGAGGTGCTGTGACAGGAGCTGCTGGCCCTGCAGAGGGCAGGGGCACTTCCCTTGCCTTGCCCAGCACTGCTGCTGGAGCTTTGCTTGGTCAGGCCTGGCTCCTGCTGGCTGAAGGCAAAGCCTGGGAGCAGCAGAGCTGTGCTGGTGCTGAGCAAAGGCCAGGCTGTGCTGAGGGAAGGCCTCCTCCTGCTCTGGAGGGATTCCAGCTCCCCCTGGCCATGCTGCTCTTGGGCAAGCTGCTGGGGGTGCCCTGCTTTAGCAGGGCAGTTGGAGTGATGACCTCCAGAGGTCCTTTCCAGCTCTCCCCACGCTGGCACTCTGGAGGGGACCTGGCAGCCTGGGGCAGGAGACAAGCTCTTGGAAACCAGACAGCTAGAAGGTGCTGCTGTCTGCTGTCTTCTAGAGGAGAACCTGGCTGAGCATCACCCCCTCCATCAAAGCCTCTTTGGTGCATTCCCTCCCTGCAGGGTAGCCTTGGAGCCGGCCAGCAGCAGGTGCTGAAAGTCTCTTAGCTGCCAGAAGCGCCTGGGGCCTTCTGCAAGGCTTTCCAGCTCCCAGTGGGTCACCTGGAGCCGCAAGAAGTCTGCCTGAAAGGAGAGGGAAGCTTTCCCAGGCTCTGCCTGCACCTGCCCAGGAACAGCCAAGGTGAGCACTGCCTGGCTGCTCCTCAGGATGCTCCCCTGGGCTTTCCCCCAGGGCCTACCCCCAAGGCTGTCAGAGCAGCACTGGTGGCTTCCCCAGGCTCTGCAAGTCCCTGTGGGCTCTGTCCCAGGAGCCACCCTGCAGAGCTGGGTTTGCACCAGCTGGCTGGGGCTGAGCTGCTCCTCTGGGGGAGGAAGCTGGGCAGGGCTGAAGCTCAGCATGCAGCAGGAGGATAGGCACCCACTGCCGGGTGCTGCACTTTGGCCACGGCAGCCCCAGGCAGAGCTCCAGGCTGGGCTCAGAGTGGCTGAGAGCAGCCAGGCAGAGAGGGACCTGGGGGTGCTGACTGACAGCTGCCTGAACATGAGCCAGCAGTGTGCCCAGGTGGCCAGGAAGGCCAAGGGCATCCTGGCCTGCATTAGGAGTGGTGTGGCCAGCAGGAGCAGGGAGGTCATTGTGCCCCTGTGCTCTGCATTGCTTAGGCTACACCTTGAGTCCTGTGTCCAGTTCTGGGCCCCTCAGTTCAAGAAGGACATTGAAACACTTGAAGGTGTCCAGAGAAGGGCAACAAGGCTGGGGAGAGGCCTTGAGCACAGCCCTGTGAGGAGAGGCTGAGGGAGCTGGGGTTGTTTAGCCTGGAGAAGAGGAGGCTCAGGGGAGACCTCATTGCCCTCTACAGCTACCTAAAGGGAGGTTGTAGCCAGGTGGGGGTTGGTCTCTTCTCCCAGGCACCCAGCACCAGAACAAGAGGACACAGTCTCAAGCTGTGCCAGGGGAGGTTTAGGCTGGAGGTGAGGAGAAGGTTCTTCACTGAGAGAGTCATTGGTCATTGGGATGTGCTGCCTGGGGAGGTGGTGGAGTCCCCATCCCTGGAGGGGTTCAGGAGGGGATTGGATGTGGCACTTGGTGCCATGGTCTGGCCATGAGGTCTGTGGTGACAGGTTGGGCTGGATGATCCTCGAGGTCTCTTCCAATGCTGTGCCCTGAGCTGCTGGAGGAGTGTTTCTGGGAGAGGTGGTGTGGGGAGGGGGCTGCCCAGCTCAGATGCCCACACTGCACTCTGGGGGGTTTCTGCCTTCAGGCAATGAGAAATATGAGAAGGCCTTCAGGAAGGTGAAAGAAAAGATGGCCAAGGACAGTGAGAGAGATGGAGAAGTTGTCCTGGGGGAGGCTGCAGCCACAGAACCAACCCCAGATGACTTGGCTGCCACGGTGAGAACAGCTGCTGCCCTGTGTGGCAGGAGCCAGCCTCTCCCCCTTGTGTCACTGCATCCCCTTGTACCCCACAACAGGCTTCCTGGGGCCCTGCTAGCAGGTGGGACCTCCCTGCCCACACTCAGCCATGACTCTCATCAGCTGAGTGCTGCCCCAGGGCTGTCCACCCCTGGAGGTTGTCCCTGCTGGAGCTGGAGGAGCTTCCTGGCAGCTGGCTGAGATCCTGCAGGCCATGCTCATGGGGGTGAATTGATGGGGCCAGATTCCTCTGCAGGTGCCACCTGTAGTCCTGGCCCTGCTCTGGAGCCTGCTCCCCACCCTGGGCAGAGCAAGGGCTGTGCTCCACCTCAATCAATCAGAGCTCCCTAACAGCTCAGTGTCTTTCAGGAGGTGTGAGGATAGAGGCCACAGGAGCATGACCAAGGTTTGCTCTTCTGCTTTAGGTCCTGGATGAGCTGGGCCTGGGTCCCTCAGGGTCCCCCATTCCTCCCCCTGCTGTCTACTCTGTGGTTCACTGCCCAGCCAAGCGGGAGGTGCCTGCAGAAGTCCTCCAGCACTTTGTGCTCCTGCCAGCAGCTGCCACAGGGCCAGAAGAGGAGGAGGCTCCTGAAAGTGTTGTGGATGTCCCCACTGTGCCCACAGTGAAGGTGCCAGGACAGGGACCAGGCTGGATGGGGGCAAAGGGGCAGGTGGGATGGAAAAGGGTGAGAGTGGCAGGGCAGTGAAGATGTGACAGGGCCCAAGCCTGCAGAGATCCCTTCTGGCTGTCCAGAAGAAAGAGCTCTGCTTGAAACACAGGGCCAGTCTGAGAGGAGAGGCAAAGCCTCAGCAGCAAACCCTGCTCTGCCCCTCAAACCTTCAGCTGGGAGGTGCAAAGATGGAGAGGAGCTGGCACTGAAAGCCCTATCCTGGGCTGATCCCCAGCAATGTGGGCAGCAGGTCAAAGGAGAGGCTTTTGCCCCTGTGCTGTGCTCTGCTCTGCTGAGACCTCCCCTGCAGTGCTGGCTCTCAGGGCAGGTCTCAGCTGTCTTTCCCTTTGCTCTCTCCCTTTGGGGTGAAGACCTCAGAGGAGCAGGGCACCCCAGCCAGAGGCCATTGGAGAAGGGAGAAAGGCAGGAGCAGCCAGGAGGCTGTGAGGGGAAAGCAGAGCTCTGGCTGTGGCAGGAGAGATCTCCAGGGACCAGCCACAGGACCCCCCAGACGTGGACACCCTGCCCCCCCCAGAGAGCTGTGCCAGGTGAGCTGTGAGGGAGGAGGGATCCCTCTGCTTCAGGGCCAGCTTGCCAAGGAGGTTTCCCACCCCAGCTCCACCATGGCTCCTCCTGCTCTCCTTTGCTCCTCAGCAGTGCCTGAAGGTTCCTCTTTCCCTGCCAGGCTCAGCAGCTACCGCTGGGTAGTGTCTGCCCAGGGCCAGGTGGTGCTGCAGGTCCACTTCAGCTCCGCGCTGCTGGGCAGCTTTGAGCAGAGGCTGCACTTGGAGCTGCTGGGCACCAAGCGCCCCTACCAGCTGCACTGCAGGGGCACCTGCCTGTACCCCAGCATCAGCCAGGAGCCACGGTAAGGCTGGCCCCTGGGGCCGTCCCGCTCTGCTGCCCCTGAGCTCAGAGCTGAGACTCTGCCCCTTGTGCCCCTGGGACCTGCCTGAGCCCCCCAGCATCTCTTGCCGTGCTTGGAGCTGGGCAGCGGTGCTGTGCCTCGGCCAGCACTAAGAGTTCAGCCTTTGGGAGCAGGTTTTGTGCTCAGAGAATCTCCCAACTCTTCCTTCTCTCTGTGCCAGGGAGGTGTTTCCTCGCTGCAGGCAGAGCAAGGCAGCTGATGCCATCATCTCCAAGCAGTATGTCCTGAGCACGGGGATGTTCCACTTGGGGCCGCTGCTGTGTGCCCAGGCAAGAGACAGGTAGGTGCTGCCCAGCCCCCAGCTGTGCTGCTTGCAGGACCTTGTGCTTCCAGGAACATGCACCCAGGGGCACGATTCAGGGCAGGCCCGGGCAGAGAGCTGGGAGTTTGGTGGCTTTGAAGGAGCACAGCTGTGGCAACTTGAGCACCTAGCAGGCACAGGAGTGCTGGGGGGGATGGAGCTGATCTTCCTGCCCCCTGGGGGCTTTGGTGGCCAGAGCCAGGTGCTGCTTGCAGCCTGAAAGCAGCTTGGGGTCACTTGTCAGCCCCCATCTCAGCTTCAGCAGCTTTGTGCTGTTTGTTTCAAGTGCTGGGAGCTCTGTGGGTCAGCCTGAAGGAGCAAAGGAAGTTTTTCTGCTGAGGGACTGGAAACCCTCCGTGAAATCTGCAGTGTCAGCAAGACTTGATGGTTGGAGCTGCTGTTGGGGGACAAGCACCTGCAGGGCAGGGCAAAGGGGATTTCCATTTTCCTGATCCCCACTGCTGGATAGAGTCTGGCCTTAAAATAATGTCCCTGTAGCTGCTGGCATCTTTCTGTTTTTCACTTCCCTCTTCTTTCAGCATTAGGAATGGAGGTTTGTCTCCAGGGGAGCTCTGGAGAGCTGGTGGCATTCTGACACCCCAGGGAGGGTAAATCAAAAGAGTTTAAAAACCAAAAGAGGATTTGGCCAGGCTGAGGCATTGCCTTTTTTTGACCTTTTCCCACCAACCTCTGTCCCACACCTGAACCAGGAGGTGTTTGTTAACTCTGGGATTCCTCTTGGGAAGGAATCCTTTTGCTTTCCCGCCCTCAGCCTCAGGCTCACCCAGGAGCTGGGCCCAGGCAGTCTCCTGGCTGCTTTGGAAGAGAGAAGCTGAGCTCTCTCCACACTTTTCTGGGAAGCCTGCAGGGAGGGAAAGCCAGCAGAGGAGGGGAGGAATCCAGGTGCCTGCTGTGCTTCTGTTTTGCCAGGCACCTTTGAGGTCCTGGTTTGTAGAAGGCCTCTTGAAGTGGCCTGTGCACACCTCTGGGATGGAGACACCAAGTGTGGGCTGGGCATCCAAGGAAGCAGGGAATGAACACAGGCAGCATGCAAGGTGTCCCACATGAGCCTTTCTCTCAGGCTGCTTGACAGAGCTCCCCTGCAGCCTTTGCCCTTTCTGTGGCCAGCTCCAAGGCTGTGCTGCAGGATGACAACTGCGAGCAGCTCTCCATCTGCAATGTCAGCCCCTGGGAGGCAGAGCTGCACTTCTCCTTTGAGAGGGGTGGCAGTGGGGGCACCTTCCTCTTGGAGCCTGCCAGCATGCAGCTGGGACCTAAGGAGAAGCAGGTAGGAGACAGGCAGGTGGGCCAGGGAGCAGCAGCAGAGCCCAGGAGCTGCCCCTCCTGTTCACTGAATGTTCTTCTGTGCTTCTCTTTGTGGGGCTGGGGCCAGGAGCTGAGCATCTGGGCATACCCCACTTCACCTGGCCTGGTGGAAGACAGCCTCATCTGCTGCATCAAGGGCAACCCAGAGCCAGTGGTCTTCCACCTGTGCTGCCAAGGGGTGCAGGTGAAGCTGGGGGTCAGCCCCAAGCAGCTGCATTTCAACAGGGTGCTTCTGCACAGGTCAGTCAGGCCAGGGGCACTCTGCTGGGGGTGGCTCTGCTGCAGCTTCCCTTTCCTCAGCTTGGAGGCTGGGCCAGCAGCCCTCTTGCTCCCAGCACTTGCCAGCCTCTTGCTCACTGTTTCTTGCTGGCTGGGATGTCCCATGACAGTCCCCAGCTCTAGCCCCCCAGCAGTGGGGGCCCTGATGCATTTGCTTCTCCTCTGCTGGTGCAGAGAGAGTGGATCTGGCTCTGGCTCTGCCTGCTGTTGGATCCCCTTCTGCCACCAAGCTCTCCCTAGGGGCCTCCCCTCTCAGGCTTGTGGCAAAGAGCAAAACCTGCAGGGTGGTTTCAGCCCCATGGGGAGGGCTGCTGCCAGCGGCAGGGCTGCCGCTGTGCCCCTCAGCAGCTGGCACTGAGCCTTGGTGTCTCCGCAGCGAGCACAGCAGGAGCCTGCTGCTGCGGAACAGCTGCCCCCTGCCGGTGGCCTGGAGGCTCAGCGGGCTGCAGAGCCTCGGCGAGGGCTTCTCGGTGCGGCAGAGGCAGGGCACGGTCGGGCCCCGCTCGGAGCTGGCCGTGCAGCTGTGCTTCAGGAGCACCAAGGCTCTCGGCGTGGAGAAGAAGCTCCGCTTGGAGGTGAGGGGGACAGGGCCCTGCCTGGCAGAGCTGGGCAGAGTGCTGTGGGCCCTGGGGGATGGAGGCTGTGTCTGAAGGCAAAGAGGGCCAAAGGATGAGCCCTGAGGAGATTCCTTTGAGCCCACATTGTCTGGGCCCTTAGCACCAAGGGACCCTCACTGAAGGATGCTGCTTATGAATACCTCAGTGCTGAGCAGGAGCTGAGGGTGGGGGGCAAGAAGCTGGAGCCAGGCAGTGGTGCCAGCACAGAACAAGGGGGAAGAGGCAGGAACTGGAAGCCAGGAGGCTCCAACATCTTTGGTGTGAGGGTGCTGGAGCCCTGGAGCAGGTTGCCCAGGGAGGTTGTGGAGTCTCCTCCTCTGGCTATTAAGGCTTTGTTCCCTGGGGTTTAGAGGCTGCATTGCAGTGAGGCTGCTGCCTGCTAAGAGAGAGTTGGCTGTCATTGCCACCTGCTCTGGGACACCTCAGGACTCTTGTGGGTGTTTGTACATCACACTGCCTCCCAGGCTGGGTAAAGACAGCTGCTAGAGACAAGGACTCCTCTTGTTTAGCAGGAACACTGAGGAGAATGACTTTAGGGTTTGCTTCTTGCTGCCTCAGGTTTCAGCTGCAGAGAATGTCCAGGGTGTTGTTCAGGTGGAGAGCATTGAAGTTGTGGCTGAGGCCTACGAAGTTGCTCTGAACATCACCCTGCCTGAAGGGCAGTGGCTGGCCCCAGAGCAAAGGAATTCATCTGCATTGCATTGCTGGGGCAAGTGGGGGGTGGGATGGGATGGGATGGGATGGGATGGGATGGGATGGGGTAGGATGGGATGGGATGGGATGGGATGGGACAGCAATGCAGGCCTGGCATGGATGCATGGCACAGGTCTCTTGCCAGCTGTGTGGAGTAGAGCACTGTCAGGTCACACAGTGCCTTGCCTCTCTCACACCTTGAAGTGTGCCCCTTTGAAACACCAGGGGTGGGAACAAGCAGCTGGCAGTTCCTGAAGGCTCAGTACAGCACATCAAGTGGTTGATCTGTGCTTGGAAGCAAGGAGGTAGAGGCTGAGCTCCTTGGCTGCTAAGCCCTACAGATCCTCTCAGAGTGAGAAGAGCAAAGGGCAGCAAAGCAGGCAGAGAAACCTTGCAAGGCTGGAGACTTGCTGAGCAGAGCTTTGTCCCACCTGAGCTCTCCCAGTCTCTGTCTCCTGACTGGGTGCAGCCTGCAGCAGCCCCAGCATCCTCCCCATCCCTTCCCTCGCTCTGGGGGTGTCCTGCAGGTGCAGATGGCTGTGTGAACTTTGGAGTCCTGGAGGTCCTGGGGAGTGCCAAGCAAGTGCTGACCCTGAGGAACCAAGGGCAGTGCAAGCTTGCATACAGGTTGGTCCAGCTGCCTGCTCTGGGAGTGCCTGGGGCCAGCACCTGCCCAGGCCTGCAGTCTGCTCCTGTGGCTAGAAGCTGTTCCCATGCTGGCTGCCTCATGGTGTGTGTGACCACTGGGACTGTCCTGAGCTCCAGGCTCCATTGCCATGGAGAATCCAGCCCCAGCCCAGCAGTTCTGCACAGCTCAGCAGGCACCATAAGGAGAGCCCCTGGGCTCTGGGGTGCAGTAAGAAGAGTGTGGCCAGCAGGTCAGGGGACATTCTCCTCTGCCTGTCCTCTGCCCTAGGGAGACCACCTCTGGAGTCCTGGCTCCAGCTCTGGGCTCCTCAGTGCAAGAGGGAACCACTGGAGAGAGTCCAGCAGAAACTAGAAAGGTGCTGAGGGGCCTGGAGCAGCTCTGTGAGGAGCAAAGGCTGAGAGCCCTGGGGCTGCTGAGCCTAGAGAAGAGCAGCCCCAGAGGGGAGCTGAGCAATGCTCAGCAGGAGATGAAGGACCTGTGGCAGGCAAGAGGTTGGAGCCAGACTCCTGACAGTGGTGTCCAGGGACAGGCCAAGGGGCAGTGGGCACAAACTGGAACCTAGGAAGTTCCATCTGAGCAGGAGGAGAATCTTTGCTGTGAGGGTGCTGGAGGCCTGGAGCAGGCTGCCCAGAGAGGTTGTGGAGTCTCCTTCTCTGCAGAGATTCCAACCCCCCCTGGCCCTTGTGCTCCTGGGCAGGCTGCTGTGGGTGCCCTGCTTTAGCAGGGGGCTTGCACCAGATGATCCCCAGAGGTCCTTTCCAAACCCTCCCATGCTGGGGGTCTGGGATTTTGTGCCCCTGAAGTTGAGGCCAGTCCCTGCTGAGCTCTGTTGCTGTCCTTCCAGGGCTAAGTCCTTTCTCTTCAGGAGACTCTTCAGAGCAGGAATGAAAACGCTGGGGGTGGAGGGGAGCTGCCAGCACTCAGCACTGCCTGGCTCTGCCAGGGCCTGGGGCTCCTAAGCACAGCAGAATTCTTTGGTTGGTTTTTACTGGTCCCATGCCAGGTCCTGGCTGTGCTGCTGCCCCCTGGGCTGTTCACTGCAGAGATCTTCTTCTCCTTCCCTCCCCAGGTTCAGGCTGCGCCCCACAGACCCCGGAAGCCGTGACCTGGCCTCCCACCTCACTGTGCAGCCCCAGCAGGGCCTGCTGCCTGCCTCTGAGCATCCTGTCACTGTCCAGCTGCTCTTCCACCCCCAGAGGGAGATCAGCATTGAGGACAAAGCCATCCTGCTGTGCCAGGTGAGCTGCCTGGGGCAGGCAGGGTGAGCACAGCTGGGCTGAGGGGGTCAGGAGGACATGGCTGTGCTGGAAAGCAAGCTTTAGCTGGGGAACCTTCTGTTATTTGCACACAGCAAAGGCTTTCAGAAGCCAGCTCTGGCCCTTCCAGTGCTGGAGGGGGCCAATCCAAAAGCTGGGGACAGACTTTGGATCAGGGCCTGCTGGGACAGGACAAGGGGTGATGGTTTGAAACTAAAAGAGGAAGATTCAGCCTGGATAGGAGGAAGAAATGTCTGACACTGAGGGTGGTGCCAGCCTGGCCCAGCTTGGCCAGGGAGGTGGTCATTGCCCCATCACTGGGAGCACTGCAGGTCAGGTTGTTTGGAGCTCTGAAGCACCTGCTCTGCCCTCAGCTGTTCCTGCTGACTGCAGGAAAATTGAAGCAATGACTCCTCCGAGCCAACCCATTCCATGATTCTAAGAGGGGCTGAAAATGCAGTTCTGGAGAAGGACTTCAGAGCAGGGGGATGAGCTGATGGGCACCTGGGCTGTGGCCACAGGCCAGAGCCAGAGGTTGGGCTCTGCTGGATTTACCAAGCCCTGCCCTGGTTGCAGGTGCTGGAGCCCAAGCTGAGGGCAGGAGGGGAGCCCATGGCCAGCATCCCAGTGAGGCTCTCAGCCAGAGCTGTCTTCAGCCAGTACAGCATCAGCCCTGCGGCACTGCTCGACTGCGGGGCCATGGCCAGCGGCACCAGGAGGGCCTGCAGCTTCCTGCTGCAGAACAGAGGCCTCCTGCCCTTCGAGTTCCTCATCTGCAGAGCAGAGCAGGCTGCAGCTGAGCCCACAAAGAAAAGGTGAGAAGGCCTGCAGCAACCTTCCTGCTGGAGGAGGCCCCACAGCAGGGCTGGCGTGTGGCAGGCAGCCAGGACACACAACCAGGCTGCACTGTGAGTCCTGGGGCCAGGCTTGGGCCCCTTACTCCAAGAGCATTGAGGTGCTGGAAGGTGGCCAGAGAAGGACAACAAAGCTGGGGAAGGGTCTGGAGCACATGGGCTGTGAGGAGCAGCTGAGGCACCTAGCATTGTTTAGCCTGGAGAAGAGGAGGCTGAGGGAAGCCCTTCTGGCTCTCTACAACTCCCTGAAGGGAGGCTGGAGCCAGCTGAGGTTAGTCTTTTCTCCCAAGGAACAACTGCTAGGACAAGAGGACACAGCCTCAAGTTGTGCCAGGGGAGGTTTAGGCTGCACATGAAGAACAATTTCTTCCCCTTGAGGCTTGTCAAGGCCTGGCCCAGACTGCCCAGGGCAGTGGTGGAGTGCCTGCTCCTGGAGGGGTTTCAGAGCTGTGGAGAGGTTGGTGCTGGTCTCCTCTCAGGTAATTAGGGACAGGAAAAGAGGGAATAGCCTCAAGCTGTGACTGGGTAGGTTCAGACTGGGCATCAGGAAAAACTGTGTCCCAGCAAGAGTGGTCAGGAGAGGAATGTGCTGCTCAGGGAGGTGGTGGAGTCACCAAGCCTGGGTGTGTTTGAAGGTCGTTTAGATGTGGTGCTTGGTCTGTTCCAGCCCCAACACCTCTGTGACTCTGTGAGGTGTGGTGCTGAGGGCCATGGCTTAGTGGTGACCTGTAGTGCTGGGGTCAGTCTTGGCCTTGCTGACCTTAAAGGTCTCTCCCAACTAAACAAGTCCATGTTCTGTGAGCCCTGGGTTATTGTCTGCCTGTGCAGTTGGCTTGTGAGCAGGGAGGAGAGAGATGCCACAGAATCCTCCTGCTCATCCTCATGCAGCTGCTGCTGGAGCCCATCTGCCCATCAGCTACAGCCACAGGTGGTGCAGGGGGTTGTGAAGAGCAGGAGGACTTTCTTCCCTGGGGAGGAAGGTTTGGCTGTGGAGAAGGGCAGGAGGAGCTCAGCCTGAGGGATGTTCTCTGCTCTCTCCTCTGGGTGCACATCAAAGGAAGTTCTCCGACTCCCACAAGCAGGGGAGCTCCAGTGGAAGGTCTGCTGCAGCCAAGCAGAGCAAGCCCTTGCTGCCAAAGGAAACCAAGCCCTCTGTGAAGGTGGGTGGCTCCTGCTCCCCAAGACAGGCTCCTCCCCTGCTGTGCCCAGGCTGGGGGCTTGTGCCCACGGCATGGGACACGGGCTGCATGGGGGAGACCCATCCTCTGCCAGCCCTGAGCAGAGGAAGGAGCTGCTCAATGCTGTGCTCTTGCTCAGCCCTGGAGCTGTGGGGCCAAGGGGAAGGGATCTGTACCTGGTAGCTGCTGGCCAAAACAAGGCTGTGAGTGCCACAGCTGTGGAGTGTCCCTGCTGAACTCCCAGTCCAGGGACAGGAGATGACCTTGCCTTGCCTTCTGCCCAGTCTGCTCTCCTCTCTGATGGTTTCTCACAGTTCTCTCTGCTCTCTTGTTTCACACTGGAGGCTGAAGGACCCCAGCTCCCACCTTCACCCTTTACAACCCAGCTCCTTTCTCTAAGCCACTCAGGCTAGGCCTGCACATCTTCTTAGCTTGTTCATCTCATCCTGGGTTGTGCTCTGGGCCGTGGTGTCATCCCTGCCTGCCCTGGGCCCAGCTGGAGGCCAAGGCCCAGGGTCCTCCTTGCTGGGATGCTCAGAGTGAGGCTGTTTGCCATCAGCCTCTGCTGGGACTCTTTCTGCAGGCTCGCCTCACCCTGGGCATGTTCACAGTGTCCCCTGCCTTTGGCTCCATCCTTCCTGGGGAGCAGCAGCTGGTGACAGTAGATTGTGCTGCAGAGCTGCCAGGGCCGTGCCAGGAGCAGCTGCTCATCGACATCAGCAACAGAGACCCCAGGGACAACCCTCTTGGCATCCCCTACACCCTGCTGGCCGAGTCCTGCCTTCCAGGTGAGTGCTGCCCACGGGTTCCTGTGGCCAGGCTGCTGCTGCTCGGCACCCAGCCTCAGTCCTGGGACAGAGCAGACAGCCTGAGCCTGACCTTGCATCTCTCTGCGAATCCTCAGAGGTTCTTGCCAAGCCCACCAGTGGGAGAGGCTGGGAGGGATGCATGGAAGGATCAAAAGAAACCCTTTCAGACTGAGGGTGCCTGAGCTCCATCCTCACAGGCAGCTCCCCCACCCAAGGCTGGGGTTTGCAGCTCCCTGGGCAGAAAGAGCTTCTCAGAGGCCAGCAGGGGCAGGGCAGGTCAGCAGGAAGGATTCTCCATCCTCAGCCCTCCCTCTGCTCTGCTCACAGCATTCCTGGCTGATGACCTTGAGTCCATCTTTGAGGGGCATCAGATCTGCAGCAGCAGCAGCAACCTCTGCCAGGTCCTCCAGACAGTGCAGGAGCAGCAGGGGCTGTTCCTCACAGATGAGAACAAGTTCATCTTCACCAAGCTCCTGGTTGGGCACCAGGCCACGGCACGCTTCAGGATCTGCAATGTGAACAGAATCCCCTGCGATGTGCTCCTCTCCAGCAAACCCAGCCCCAGCAAGGTAAGAACAGGAGGCCTTGGGGAGTCTCTGAAGGCTGTGTGGCATCTGCCTTGTTCTCCAGCTTCCTTGCTTCCTTTTGCCCAGCCTAGTGCAGCTCAGGGCAGGTGACAGCTGGGCTGCATTCAGTGTGTCTCAGGCAAGGTTTTAGCTCCAGGCCCCTGGGGCTTTGGAGTGAGACCTGAGCCCTTCTGAACATCTCTTGGAAGCACAGGCAGAGGAGGAGCTTTTCCTCAGCTTTGAGCCAGGGCTCCAAGCAGACCC
The DNA here is from genome assembly GCF_026170545.1 of Melanerpes formicivorus. Lineage (NCBI taxonomy): Eukaryota > Metazoa > Chordata > Aves > Piciformes > Picidae > Melanerpes > Melanerpes formicivorus. The sequence goes on from NW_027142820.1 coordinate 67,793, forward strand.
TTTTGGGGTGGGGTTGGTCTCCTCTCAAAAGGAATAAGTGCTAGGACAAGAGGACATGGCCTCAGGTTGTGCCAGGGGAGGGTTAGGTTGGACACGAGGAGCAATTTCTTTCCCTTGAGGGTTGTCAAGGCCTGGCCCAGGCTGCCCAGGGCAGAGGTGGAGCCCCATCTCTAGAGGGATTTCAGAGCTGTGGAGCTGTGGTGCTGAGGGCCATGGTTTGGTGGTGACCTGGCAGTGCTGGGCTCAGAGTTGGACTTGATGATCCTAAAGGTCTCTTCCAACCAAAGCCATTCTCTGCTTTCCTTAGGCTCCCTGCTCTTTGCCCCTTCTCTTTAAAGGCCAGGGGCAGGTTCTTTGCAGGGTTCTCCATGCAGTCCTCACTTCCCATGTGTGCTGGGGCTCTGACCAGCGCTGAAAGCAAGCTTTGCACTCCTGGGCTTGATGGCAGCCCCCTGGGGCAGCACTGCTTTGGATTCCCCCCCTGAGACAGATGGAGCCTGTCTAGGGAAGCCAGAAGGAGGCCACACTGTCTGGGGCTGTTCCTCATGATCCTTGTATGGGTGAGACAGCAGCACATGGAGAAAAGTTTCCTCCTAACAGCCTTCTCTGGGCTTCCCCAAGCTGAAGAGCCACTCTGGCCAGGTGTTTGAGGTGGATCCTGTCCGGCTGTCCGTGCCCAGCTGCTCCCAGGCCTTTGCCACGGTCACCTTCACTCCACGGAAGGTGAAGAGCTACTATTGCACTTTTGAGGCCTCCCTCGATGTCCACACAAGGTAACTCACCTCAGGAGAGCTTGGGAGGGGACCTTCCTGATGGCTTCTAGCTCTTGGAGTAGCCTTGGGTAGAGTACTCAGCGTTACAGCATCCCAGCAGGGAGGGGCTTGGAAGGGAGCTCTAGGGATCATCCAGCCCCACCCCCTGCCTGAGCAGGGCACCCACAGCAGCTTGCCCAGGATCCCCATGGCCAGGGGACTGTGGAATCTCTGCAGAGAAGACTCCCCAAGCTCTCTGGGCAGCCTGCTCCAGGGCTCCAGCACCCTCACCTCCAGGATCCCCTCTGGGGCTGCTCTTCTCCAGGCTCTGCAGCCCCAGGGCTCTCAGCCTCTCCTGCTGACAGAGATGCTGCAGAGAACTCAGAAGCTGTAGCTGCGAGATCCAGCAGAGCTGGGGAGTCAGTGCCCTGCTGTAGCCTGCAGCAGTGCCTGTGAGGGCAGTGGGACATTGACACTGGCCCAGGGTGCCCAGAGAGGTGGGGAATGCCCCATGCTTGGAACCATGCCAGGTCAAGTTGGCTGAGGCTCTGAGCAAACTGCAGGAGTTGCCAAGGGCCCTGCTGCCTGCAGGGGGCTTGGACTGGATGAGCTTTCAAGGTCCCTTCCAAGCCAAAGCATTCCAGGATTCTCTGATGCCAAGGAGCCAACAGGGAGTGGATGAATCAGGAAGCAATGGAGCTGTGTGCAGCTTCAGCTGAGCTGGAGAATGCCAAGGACAGAGGATTGTTTCCATGCCCTGAGCCAGCTGCCCTTGTTGCCTCCTTGTTCCTGTGCTCAGGAGGTGATCTGGTGGATCTCCTGGGGTGCATGAAGATCTTTGATGCTAAAGGAGCCATTGGATCCTCACTAAAAGACCCCAGCTCTTCTGCCCTAGGCCCTGTGTGTGTCCTGGGCCTGCCCTGCCCTTGCCCAGCCCTTTAGTAGCTGAGCTGGGAGTGGATCCATCAGTCTGCTGCCCTAAGGAGCAATTCCTGCTCTGAGCCTCTGTGGAGATCACCTTCCCTGCTGGGGTCACTGATTTGCCCCTTCTTCCTTGGAGACTTTTCCATGCTCTGCTCATGCTCCTTGCTTCTGTCTCACCTCAGCACAGCCAGGGAACCTGCCCCATGGCCTCTGTCACCTCCTCATGTCTCTGCTGCCCTGCAGGGCTCCTCTAAGTGAAATGGTTTGAACTGGTGCTCTGGGAGGCTCTGGCTCTGCAGAGCAGATTCCTCTTGGATGGGACTGGGAGGAGAGGGGCAAGGGGGAGCTGTGTCCTGGGGGCCAGGAGCCCCAGGCAGGGGAAATGCAGCAGGTGGCCCTGGCTCCACTGCTTGCCAAGTGAGCAGTGGCTCTGCTGCCCCTCCCCTGCAGCCCTGCAGCAGTGAGAGCACAGAGCCTGAGCTTTGAGATCAGCGGCGAGGGGAAGCTGCCGGAGGTGAGGGTCCTGCGCCCGGCGCTGAAGGACAGGAGAGGGAACCCCCTGCTGCTCTTCAGGAGGCTCCTGCTGGGGGCCTGGGAGAAGCTGCCCCTGCTCCTGCAGAACTCTGGCCCTGTCCCTGCCCAGGTGAGCAGCTGCTGAGGGAGCTCTGCTCTGGGAACAAGGCTGCTGCTGGGCAGGAGAGGGCCCAGCGCAGCCGGTGAGGGTGGGCAGGGGCCCCACTGCTCTGCAGGTGCCCTTGGAGCCCAAAGGAAAGCCTTGGCTTGTGCTCAGAGCCCCTCTGTGGCAGGAGGACGACCTCCTGAGCTTCTGCTGTGGCAAAGCAGTGGGCAGAGGCTCGTGCCTCAGCAGCCCTTCACTTTTGCCTCCACCTCCTTTGCAAGCTCTGCTGCTGTCCTTGCCAGCCTTGACCCAGCCCTGGGGTTTGTGTTTTCCCTGCCTCAGGGAACAGCCTGGGAAGGGGCCTCAGAAAGTCTGTTGGAAGCCCCTGGCTGACTTCTGCTTGCCAGGAAGGGAGTTCCTCTGGGAAAGGGGATTTTGGGACCTTCTCAGGGAAACACAACTCAGAGAGTCAGGCTGGAGCCTTCCTGTCCTGCCTGCTTCTGTTTCCATCCCCTCCCAGTGTCTCTGGATGCCTGGCTTCGGGCTGGTTTCGCTCCAGCCTTGTGCTCAGAGCTGTGTTGGAAGGGGGGCAGCGTGCTGGGCTCCCCGTGGTGGAACAGCAGCAGTGTGGGCTCAGGCCCTGGGCCATGCTGTGCCCACCCCAGTCTGGTCCTGCTCTTTTCCCAGGTGCTGCTGGACCTGCTGGATGAAGAGGGAGTTTTCTTCTTGAAAGCCAGGCCCAGCACCAAATGCCTCTCCCAAGCTGTGGGCATGAAGGACTCTGCTGGGGAAGGTGAATTCATCACCCATGAAATGTGGTCACTCACAGAGGGAAAACTTGTGTCCTGCTGCTGGCTTGGCCAAGCAGCAAGCAGCTGTTGGCCATAGCTTGTGTCCTGGGGCTCTCTGGGGCTGTTGCACATGGACTCTTTGCAGGGTTGATTTCTACCTGGCAAGCTCTAGGAAGCTTTTCCATTCTTATGGAGGTGGTGGGTTGAGTCCTGGGCGGGGTAACACCACTTCAGTGGAGCATCTGAGGTCTGTGCTGCATATGGGGAGTCCCCAGCCTGAAGGGAGGCTGCCCCTGAGCTCACAGCCAGCCAGCAAAAGCCCAAAGCACTCTGACTCAGCTGTGCTTAAGGCAGGAGCTATCTGGCTGCAGTTTGAGCCAGGGCTGAGCACTGAGCTGAGCTTAAGACAACTAACAGGGATGGCCCTGGTAGTGTCACAGCTTTGTGACCATGGGAGGAGGGTCTGGAAGCACTGGTGAGCCAGGCTGTGCTTAGAGACAGCTGTTTTTCAAGCTCCTGTTCCTTTTCTGGAGCATGGAAATGTTTGCAGTGCCTCACCTGTCCCTGGTGTCCATCTCTGTGCAGAGAGGAAGCCCCACACTGCTTCCCTGCTCCTGCAGCGTGGGCAGACAGCAGAGTTTGAGGTGGTTTTCAAGCCCACCCTGGCCCAACGCCTGGAAGGGAAGCTCCACCTGTCCGTGCTGGACAACCCCTCTGAGACCACCATCAGGCTGCTGGGGGAAGGCTATGAGGATGACTTCACCCTGGACAACATCCAGGGACTAGTGGCAGACAGGGAGGAGCAGAACCTCCCTGAGAGCAGCCTGGAGGAGGACAGCCTGGAGGGTAAGAGGAGAGGCTGCCAGGGTGTAGCAAGGAACCTCCAGGGCTGGGCACACCTTGTGGCAGCACAGGGCTGGCCCAGATTTAGCAGCCAGCTGCTGTCACCTTTTGTAGCCTGCAGAGCAGCCTTGCTTGGGAGCCCCAGGGCAGGTGCCCTGTCAAGGGAGAAGTTTGCAGGCCAGCAGGGAGGGCTCAAAGGAAGCAGCTTTTGATTGAGGAGCTCTAAAAGGAGGTCTGCCAGCCCATGGGGTGCTGTGAAGAGCACATCTGATCATTTGTGTCCTCTCTGGGTGGACTGCTTGGTGGCTAAGGAATTGGTTGGATAGTCACAGCCAGAGGATAGTGATCAACAGCTCAATGTCCAGATGGAGACTGGTGTCCCTCAGGGGTCCATGCTGGGCCCAGAGCAGCCCTGCAGAGAAGGACTTGGGGGTGCTGGAAGGTGCAGATCTGGAGGTGAGCTGGTGCTGTGATCTCAGCCCAGGCCCAGACATGTCCTGGGCTGCATGTCCCAGGGGAAGGAAGGCTTGGAGAAGGTAGAGCTGGAGTCCTGTGTGTCTGTGGGGGGCAGAGGGCTCTCCCCTCATGCTGAGAGCTCTCTCTCTCATTGCCAACAGCTGACCCAGGGGATCACATCCAGTTTGGGTTCTGTCCCGTTGGCACCCCCTGCACCGTGACCTTCACCATCGCCAACCGCAGCAGGGGGCAGGCCCTGCGCTTCCAGTGGCTGCCTGAGCCTCCCTTCCACTTCTGCCCCCAGGTGAGCTTGGTTGTCTCTGCTTTTCCCTGCTGCTCAGACCCTGCCTGGCAGCTTTCTGGGAGCCACCATGGAGCAGTGAGAACCCCTTTCAGTGCCACCTAGGAGATGCCATCCCTGGCTTTGCTGGGGCCAGAAGAGCTCCATGTTGTGGGACGTGGCATCTTTTGGTGGTGTTCTTCTCCATCAAAACCCAGATAAATCCTCAGTAAGATGCAGTTTGACACAATCCCAGCATGGTGGGAGTTGGAAGGGACCTCTGGGAGTCATCTAGTGCAACCCCCCTGCCAAAGCAGGGCACCCACAGCAGCTTGCCCAGGATCACAATGGCCAGGGGGGTGTGTTTGAATCTCTGCAGAGAAGGAGACTCCACAACCTCTTTGGGCAGCCTGCTCCAGGGCTCCAGCACCCTCACAGCAAGGAATTTTCTCCTCTGGCTCAGATGGAACCTCCTTGGTTCCAGTTTGTGCCCCTTGCCCTGTCCCTGGGCACCACTGAGAGGAGTCTGGCCCCATCCTCTTGTGCCCCACCTTCTAGCTCTTGATAAGCTTTGAGAGATTGTCTCTCAGGCTGCTCTTCCCCAGGCTCTCAGCCTCTCCTCACAGAGGTGTTGCTGGCACAGCTGCTCCCCACGCCCACAACCTCTCCTGTCCTTGCCAGTGATCCCAGGTTGGTCTTGGCTCTCTGCTTCTCCCTAGGTGGGACACCTCCATGCTGGCTGTGCAAAGGACATCACAGTGACCTTGCAATCAGAAGTTGAGGTCACCTTTAAAAAGCACCCAGTGAAGTGTCAGGTGTCCAGGATCTCCTTCCAGCTGCCACCAGAGGAGGTCCCTGACTGGGATGACAGCCTGCATGCCATCAAGTGGGTGGATACCACAAGGGCCCCAGGTGCCACCTGGCCTGTCAAGAAGAAGGTAAGAAGCACAACAGCAAAAGCTCCCTGAGCTGCCACAGGAAGGTCTGCTGATGGCAGCAGATCTCCATCTCTGCTCCTCCTGACAGTGAATCCACCCCTGAATGGGAACCAGCAGGATGTGTTAGAGGAAAGGATGCTGCTCAGGGATCTGAGGGCTCAGACAAGATGGGGAAGTCTCTTGGACAAGAAGGCAAACCCTAAACCAAGAGCTGAAGTGTTGCAGTCTGTGTTGGATGGGAGCTCACAGTTTTGAACCCACTTGCACAGCATGGTGGGGGTTGGAAGGGACCTCTGTAAGTCATCCAGTCTCAACGCCTTGCTAAAGCAGGGACACCCACAGCAGCTTGCCCGGATCACAATAACCAGGGGGGGTTGAGATCTCTGCAGAGAAGGAGACTCCACAGCCTCTCTGGGCAGCCTGCTCCAGGCCTCCAGCACCCCCACAGCAAAGAATCTTCTCTTCCTGGTCAGATGGAACCTCCTGGGCTCCAGTTTGTGCCCCTTGCTTCTTGTCCTGTCACTGGGCATGACTGAGAAAAGAGTCTGGCCTCATCCTCTTGCCCCCCAACCTCCTGCCCCCCACTTGAGCTGTTGGTCAGCACTGAGCAGATCTCTATTCCCTGGAGTTCAGATCTGGTTTAGATTCAGTGCCTTTGAACTCCCAAGGAGTTCAATCCCCTGCTTCTTGTTTTGGGTGCAGAGCAGCAGTAGCAGCACTCTGCTGTGTGTGCTGCGGAGCCCCCCAGCACCTTGGGGCTGAGCTTTGAGCGTTGTCTGCACTGAGCAAGGCAGCAAAGCTGGCCAAGGGTCTGGAGAGCAGGGCTGATGGTTGGACTCGACAATCATCCAGGTCTTTTCCAACTCCAACACCCTCTGCTGTTGGCTGTGGGGATCTCAGCAGCAGCTTCTGCTTTGACTTTCCTTGCCCAACACACTTCTCTTGGGTGATGGCTCTGCCCCAGCTGCTGAACCACTGCAAGACCTGGAAGCCAAATCATTTTGCCTAGCAGAGGCAGAGCAGTCAGAGACTTTCCAAATGAGTTCACTCCCACCCCCAAATACCCCTTCCCAGCCCCCAGCAGTGTGGTGGCTGCCCCACACCAGACATCTCTCTGGAAAGTCCTTTGTCCTAAAAAGAGTTTCCAGAGCTGTTCATTCTTGGGGTTCTCCACCCACAGCGTCCAGGAGGGAAACTGGAGGCTGCTAGGTTTATAGGGGCCAGGAAAAGCAAGGTCAGGCACTGGTACCCAGTGGCAGTTCCCACGTGTGTGCTTGCAGTGCTGGCGCTGCTGGCTTTGGTCAGCAGGTGACACACAGCCTACAGCAGAAGGGTCTCCTGCTGCCGTCTTCATGGGATGAGCCATGGGAATGTCCTTCCTAGCCCCTCTGTGTGGCTGCTGTTGGAGGCTCCCTGATCAGCCTGGCACTCAGGGCCCTGCTCAGTGACTCTTCTCGTCTCTTTGCAGGTGCTGGAGCCAGAGGCAGAACCAGCTCACACTGTCTTGGAGAGCAGCAGCCGTGAGGTGCAGATTTTCCTCAGCGCTGTTGTCACTGGCTCGGGGTGTGATGAAGAGGTTATTAATTAATATGAAACACAGAAATATTAATAGTATTAATTATTAAAATAATTAATAACCACTATTTGATGTACATATTCTAGTACACAGTTGTGCAATACATCCCATAAGTGGTTTAGTATTTATCATTTGGACTCCATTGGAATATTTACAGAATTAATTTCTATGAATCTCAAGAAGGGTGCAATTCCACTGCTTGTCCACCAGATGGCGAGTTCATGGGACATTGGCAGCTGCCTAACTATATAGAGAGACATTACAATGCATCAGAGGTTACTTTGCTAGACGCGGGTGCTTTGAACCAAATGTTAATGAGTAAGTGGAAAGCACGGGGGAAGATTCACTGTGTCCTTTGTTGTAGCAGTCTGCTGTCACCGGGCTGGCTCCTGACTGGTCCAGATGGTGACAGTGGGGGGCAGCCTTCTCCCTCCCACGGCAGCAGAGAAGAGATGGAATGTAGGCTAGCTGGCAGGCAGGTTCCCTTGGCAGGACTGTGGCAGCTCCCTTCAGATGGCAGGGAGCGGTCCTGTGGGATCGGCCTGGCAGGGCCGGTAGGGCTGGTCCCAGGATGGGGTCGGCCCTGTGGCAACGACCTTCGGGGCCGGCGTGGACAGCCCTGGGGAGGAAGTGCGGCTGCATGAAGCAGCGACTTCCCCTTTGCTTGGCTCGAAGGTGTGGACGGGACCCTATCGGAGTGGTCCCAGCTTTGGAGCACAGGGCATGGACTCCTCTTCTCTCCCACAACAGTGACATCATGCAGGCATGCGATGAAGCACTGGTCCCGCTTTCTGAGCTGACACCCAGGGTTGTGCAGCTTGTTAGTCTGCTGCTTAAGGCTGAGGCAGATGTTTGGACTGCTGGACTCGGCTAGTCTCTTCCCTGGCAACTGGGCAGATCTTACCCTCAGGGGTCCAGTCCTCTTGAAGACATGGCAGGGTCTTCCGGCCTCTGAGACTGGTAATACAAGGCTGTAGCTTCTCAGGCGCTCAGCGTATGTCACTCCTCTGGAGATACTCTCAGGCCCAAGGCTCAACAGGCCTGCCTGGATGCAGGCTTAAGAGCAAGGCTATGGCATGAGGTTAGGCTGGAGCAAGGAGAGAGAGCAAAGTGAAAGAGGGCAACGTATTTACAAGTTGGGGTAATACTTACAGGTTTCTTGCGGCTAGACTTGGCCAATGGGCATGCCGTAAACAATCGGCTGCAGCCTACAGGAAGCGTGAAGCTAGAATGATGCCATACTTGGTATTAGCACCAGCATCCCCTGCCATGGGTGTGTGCGGTGGGCTGTGCTGCCTCGGCCTTTGTTCCCCTCATGAAAGGAGAGGGAACTTGTCCACATGCTGGGACAGGTATCGATATCTGGGCATAATTCTGGGCATAATGTGCCTTCACCACACTGAGCTCCACCCCTTCTAAACAATTCCAGTGGCTGCTAATACTATCCATCTCATCTAAAACAATAGCTACAATGAGTAAATAAAGTTCACAGTCCATTCTGGATACTTTCAGATGGAGATGATTCAGGAGTCCAAAAACCAGGCACCAAGAAAACAGAAAACAGTTTGTCTCTCTGCATTGCAGCAAAGAAAAGGAGCAGGGACTCTCAGGTGACTCAGAGCTCTCAGGGATCTTAGGGTTCGTGCTCCGTAGATGCCTCATGGATTACTCCTTTGGGCACAAGGTTGTATCTGTACAACACTCTGAATTGAAACTCTCTCAGCTAAAGTTGGATTTCTTTGGGGAATGCACTGAATTTCTCCATTCTCTTGCATTACCCAATAAGTGTGACCAGGACCTTCAGCAGAAACCAGCCCTTAGACAGGTTTGGCCTCTCCTGAAGGAGAAAATATCCAAAGAGTTTTGCCTAACAGATCCTTTTCTCTAACAACAGGAACTCTATCACCTTCTACCTTTCGGGACAAACCTGAGTGTGCAGGTCCAGCTCCATTCACTGAGCCTCTGCTATTTACCAGCCAGGTTGCTGCTGCTAGATGTTTCTCCCAGAGTGGTCTTCAGCAAACTATTGTAGTGCTCAATCTTCCCTGCAGCTGGTGCATAGTAGGGGATGTGGAATATTCACTCCATGCCTGCTCTGTGGCCCAGTTCTTCACAAGATTGTTTTTGAAGTGAGTTCTGTTGTCTGACTCAATCCTCTCTGGAGTTCCATGTCTCCACAGGATTTGTCTCTCCAGACCAAGAATGGTGTTCGGTGCAGTAGCAGGAGGTACGGGATGAGTTTCCAACCATGTAGTGTTTGGCTCTACCATAGTAAGAGGGGATTGGATGTGGCACTTGGTGCCATGGTCTAGTCATGGGGTCTGTGGTGACAGGCTGGACTGGATGATCTTTGAGGTCTCTTCCAACCTTGGTGATCCTGTGACACTGTGAATCAACATTCAGGCCGGAGATTGTGAGTCAGTCCCAGACCTGGGGTTGGAAGCAGCGGGCAGGAATGTTTATCACCCAGAACTCTGTGCTGGGTATAATTTTGTAAAGCCAAGGAACAGTACAAATAGGACCCAAGTGTGGCTAGCAGGTCGAGGGAGGTGATCCTCCCCCTCTACTCAGCCCTGGTGAGACCCCACCTGGAGTACTGTGTCCAGTTCTGGAGCCCCTATTACAAGAGGGATGTGGAGGTGCTGGAACGTGTCCAGAGAAGGGCCACAAGGATGATCAGAGGGCTGGAGCACCTCTCCTATGAGGACAGACTGAAGGAGTTGGGGCTGTTCAGTCTGCAGAAGAGAAGGCTCCGAGGTGACCTAATTGTCGCCTTCCAGTATCTGAAAGGGGCCTACAGGAAGGCTGGGGAAGGACTTCTCAGGATCTCAGGTAGTGATAGGACTAGGGGGAATGGAATGAAGCTGGAGGTGGGGAGATTGAGGCTGGATGTGAGGAGGAGGTTCTTCACCATGAGAGTGGTGAAGCCCTGGAATGGGTTGTCCAGGGAGGTGGTCGAGGCCCCGTCCCTGGGGGTGTTTAAGAGCAGGCTGGCTGAGGCTCTGTCCAGCCTGATCTAGTGTGGGGTGTCCCTGCCCATGGCAGGGGGGTTGGAACTAGATGATCCTTGTGGTCCCTTCCAACCCTGAATGAAACTATAAAACTATAAGCACGGTGCCTGACACTGAAAGTGAAACTGAAGTACAGGTGGGGGATGCTGGTGCAGGGGGATGGGCGAGTGGCACACACCTGGCTGGCTGAAGAGGAGCCAGAGCCAAAGGCAAACAGGGGCCGGGTGACTGAAGAACCTCTCTGTTGAGCTGCTGCTGTGAAACACAACTGACCCCTGGCAGAAAAGCGATTGGAAACTTAGCCCATCCCCTGCTGGGCATCAGCACAGCACTGAGTGGTCAGGATCCCTGCCAAACAGCTTTGGCTAGCTTTGTACTGGGACATCTTTCCTTTGGTCTGTCTCCCCCAGCTTCTTAGGGCTCTGACTGAAACCTGTTTTGGGCCTAGTCCTGTCCACCCAGGACATCCTGCCAAGAGGTATTCAGCTGGCACTGCCTGGGCTGTGTTCTCTCAGCTCTGCCTTCAGCTGCCTTCCAGCTTTCTCCTGCTCTCTTTCCACAGGGGTTTCTCTTTGGCTCTCTGGCTTTGCTTCTCAAGTGCCCACAGCAGGCAGGGTTCCTTTGGCTTCTTCCTGCCCCTCCTGGGCTTAAGGGGGAGCAGCCATGGGCTTAGTTTTCCCTTGGACACAAGCTAGGTAAGCCTGGCCTGCTAAAGGCTGCTGCTGGGCCAGATCTCAGCTGCCAAGGGAGCGGTGATCACTGCCATGCCCTGGTGCCTGGAGCAGGAGAGCTGACTCCAGGGCAGACTTTCCCAGCAGTTTCTGCCTGGCTGCTTTTCCCCCTCTGGTGTTTTTACACTTCAACTGCTCTGAGCCAAGGCTGACTTCCTCTGGAGGCAGCTGTGCAGCCCCCCCAAACATCCTCTTAGCAACCTCCTCCTGTGTGGCTCAGGAGTGCCCTTGTTCCTGTGCTGCCAGGCCTCAGGGCCTGAGCCAAGCCAGCAGCATTGCTCAGGGAGTTTTGTTCCCAGGTGTGGGTTTGCCTCTGCCCAGGTCAGGAGGGACAGGGATCTGCTGGAGAGAGCCTGGGGTGCTTTCACGAGCAGGAAGGTTGCTCTGTTGCTGCACAAGGGGCAAGAGAAGGGCTTGGGCTCCCAGAGAGGAGGGAATAGGATGGGGAAGTTACACTGGAGAGGCTGCTCACAAACTCCACTGCTCCAGGGCTGTAGTGCAGAGCAAATACACAGAAATCCCTGCTCTGGACTCCACACAGAAGCTCATGAAGCCAAAGGTTCACACAGACCTCTCTCTCTACCAGGCCACCCACCCCCAGGCTTCCACGGCCCCCTCCCTGCCATTGCCTCTCTCCCCTCCCTTCCCCCACCGCTTGTGCCGCAGCACAAGATTCAGCCTGGCAGCTCCAGGCCCCAATTCAGCGGCTCCAGGCCTGCTTGGCAGAATCACCAATGCTGAGCAGGCCTCAGCTAAGAACCTGCACATCTTCCCAGGAGGAGAGAGGAAGGGAAAAGGGAAGAAAGGACCTTTGCAGGCAGTGTTCCAGGGGGGCAGGACTTCTGGGCATGGAATCCAGAGGTGACACTTTGTGGGACACCTCTGATGCCGAATTTTGCCCCAAAAGGCGAGAATAACTGCCTAAGAGACTCAGTTTAAGTCAGATAGACAGGAGGTATTTTTATTGGCAACGCGTTGGAGAAATCACTAAATGGATTTCTCCCTTTCCCGTAACAAAAGCATGTCTTTTATACAGTTTTGGATGTAGTATTACATCAGATCATATACATAATCATATCTTTGCATACATATTCATATGGGGCGTGGTGTAGGCGGAGCGTGGGCGGGGACATCTCTTTTGAGGATCTTCTTGGTGGTCATTCTGGTGGCCTTCATCATGGGCAGGGGTCTCCTGATGAGTCTTCCTCCTTAAACTTTTGAACTCCTTTCCTAATTTGGTCAATTCCCGGTGTACCTGGCTTGGTTCCGCTGACTTGACAAGGCTCTTAGGGTCAGTTTGACCTTGTTGGCTCTGAATCATGCTTGCCCTAACAGTTCTTATCAGTCTTTATTCCTTATCTCCTTTTTCTGTCACAGTGTCCCATGCCTTAGCCGATTTATTGCTCTATCTGGTTTATGCTTTCTTCAAATGCTCCACATTCTATGTTTTAACCCATTATTTCTCGAAAGCTATCTGTTTTGGGGCTTCATTTCCCCCCTTTTTCTTATTACTTACGAATTCTTTCGTCAAATTCTAATCCTATAGGGCGCTGGTACGCTCGTACCATAGCCCAAACCATTTGGGTCCTTTTCATTATGATTCTTAGTCTCCACCACATACAAATATTTGTGAGAGTTAATAGTAACAGAACTACAATTACTATTATCATTGGGTGCACCAGATAGTTGAAGACCTGTGTAGCTGTTGGGGAGTATCCTGTAAAGATGTCCCACCAATGTTGCTGGCCTACTTGTTCTACTTCGGTCAGGACATCTTTTATTTTTTCTGAATTATGCTCTACCTGCCATACCATTCATTTAGTCGTTTGATTCACCTTTTGCACCAATTTCTTCACTTTAGGATGTGCGAGCATCGCTTTAAGAATTTTGACGTCCATCCCTATTTGTAATTTCGGTATCTCTTGATATAGGTTAAAATCTGCGTTAATTAGCTGTTGAGTAGTTATTGGGACAGTATAATGAAAATCACAACCCACTATCTTGGTGAAGTTGCACACACAGAAGTTAGTATTGTTAGTCTCCTCTTGGCAATTATCTATAGTGACGTTGTCACAAGCTGTCCTCACGCAAGCACACCCATTCCCTATATAGTAAACTTGTGATTGTGTTCTATTATGTGAAAGCATTTCAAAGGTACATATACTGTTTTCGACATCTAAGCATAAATCTTCTGCTTCTACTACAGCGTTTTCGCAAACATAGCCTAATTGTCCTCTAGGAATACATGCCTCTGTGCTAACTGATTGCCACCTATTTTTGGTATAATCATAACTGGCCCAGACATTGTGGTCTATTGGTCTGACAATGACATCTTGATGTATTGTCCCTAGAGTGAGGATAGGAAAGATAGCTCTTTCTTCTGCCGTACTGATGGTGAGGACATAAGCTTCAATGTGATCTCATTGAGGCTCATAAGTGAAATTTACTAATTGCCACCAGGCTTGGTGGTCCTTCTCAAATTGTGTAGTGTGATTGTCCTTTAATATTGTTTCCCTTATTTCTTGAGGTAATGTACCTGACATTCCCTCTCTCATTATTCCTGCCGCTACTGATTGTACCCATTGTTGTGTCTGAGAGCATTGGATAGCGAGTGCAATGTCTCTACTAAGTTCCCCTGTATAATCAGCGAGCTTCACAAAATCCTCTGCAGTATGGTTTGCTACCATGGTTAGTAATTTTACTGCTAGCGATTGCGTTTCTGCTAATGTAAGCACAGATGAACTCAGGGGCACTTTGAGTTTTCCTAAGTTGGTGGTGACAGTACTTAATTTGTTCACCAATACCTCTTGATCCACTGCATTTAGTATTCCAAATCCAGTGCCGACCCATCCACTCATATCTCTTTGCGCCCGTCTGTGATAAGACCTAGTTGCCAGCCATGCATTCCATCCCTTAAGGCTTTGCTGTATAAATGGTCGGCAATCCTTCTGCAAATGTGTAACATCGGTGTGAATGTTCATCTGCACCTTTTGCAGGGAATAAGTGGGGTCTAACAATAATTTTAGTTCGTTAGATCTTCTTATCACTTGAGGCCCTATAAAGGTTAGGTTATGTACTATTTTACATCCTATTGGTAGAGTGGTTTCTTGGGGCAAGTCTAAATCTGGATACAATGGGATCACGTCCCCCGGTAATTGCACCTTATATTCGACAGCATGCCTAGGGAAGCTAAAACCCTGTTCCAGCATTTTCAACTGTCTTTCGCATACGAAGGACATTGATTGATCCAATCTAAATGCCATTTCACACCGTGCTTTCCCTTCCTCAGGACCATTAGATGCTACGATCTTTCCCGCAGGAAAGAGAAGAGGGTGTAGGTCAAGGGTTAGGTTTTGGGGATGTAGTTCCCCAAGCGAATCTTCTCTATAAACTACCGAGTTATGGGGTTGTAATCCGGGTGGATCCCTGAAGTCACTCCACTGGCATGAAATTGGACCCTTTTGCTGGACCCAGACAGTGGGCTTGCCCATTTTCACTGGACTAAAGGTAATTAGGTTATGTTTAGAGTCTGGCATCAAGGGTCGAATTGTTAATACTAGCTGCCTTGTTTTTCCTTCCACTGGGTCAAGCTCTCGACACCCAATTTGGATTTGATCTCCCTTGTATGCTACCATGGAGGGCTGATGCCATACTTTACTCATGTATGGCTGATTGTTACGTAAGGCATAAACCTCGAAATAGGGTCCCTTCTCTCCCCTCTCCAGGTGGATACACTGGTGTGCATGAGACCATGGGTCTATTGGGGCAGAGCCTTGGGGAAGAGCTATACTTATCGAGAGTCCAATGATCAGAGTTGTAAATGTTTGAGGTGGAGTCAGGATCATGACGTCTGCTCCTCTGGTTTGTTCTCCGGAGCTTTCTTGACTCGTGAATAATGGATCCACGTAGGTCGCTCCTTGATTCGAACCACGGTGAAGGTAGTCAGCAGCACTTGGAAAGGTCCTTCCCACTTCTCTTGTAGGGGTTTCACTAAAAGATTCTTAACATACACCCAATCACCGGGATTAAACGAATGCAATTTACAATCAGGTTGTTTAGGTTGGTGCTCTATCACCACAGTAGCATTTTTGTCAAACTGTTTTCCCACCGTAATTACATAATGATAAATGTACTGATCACCGATTTGGCCTATAGCGTCCCCATTCACAACTTGCATAGCATAAGGTCTACCATACAAAATTTCAAATGGGCTTAACTTTTCTTTTGATCTTGGTTTGACTCTCAGCCTCAGTAGAGCAATAGGCAGAGCTTGATACCACTGCAAATTAGTCTCCTGACATATTTTGGCAATTTGCTGTTTAATAAGGTGATTCATCTTTTCCACTTGCCCACTGGCCTGTGGACGGTAAGGCGTGTGTAATTGCCATTTGATTTGTAATGCTTTGCTTATTGCTCTCACCGCTTTTGCACAGAAATGTGTACCCCTATCTGAAGAAATGCTCTTCGGTACCCCAAACCGTGGAATAATTTCATTCAACAGTACCTTAGTTACTTCTCTTTCCTTATTTGTCCTGCAAGGGAATGCTTCAGGCCACCCAGAAAACGTATCAGTTAATACCAACAAATACCGAAACCCCCCTTTTCTTGGGAGTTCAGAAAAATCAATTTGCCATACTTCACCTGGGAATTTACCTCGATTTATGGCTCCTTGGTGTACCTTGGTTCCCGTATTCGGGTTGTTTTTCAGACACCGCTCGCACTGGGATGTAACGTGTTTTATAGTAGTAAATAATTTCGGTCCTGCTATCCTGGTTTGCAAATATTGGTGAAGCGAATCTAGACCCCAATGGGCCTTCTCATGTTCTGCCTTTACAAACTGCCACATCACGTTTCCTGGTATTACTAACTGTCCTGTTTCCAATTGACCCCAACCATTTTCTAATATTTTGCCCTTCCTTCTTCGTATCCACCTATGATCTGATTCCTGGTAATCTGGCTGGATGTTGGTATCCAGCTCTCCTGGTATTAGGGCCGTTATTTTCACTTCCCTAGTCCTCGTGGCAGCCAATTTAGCTTCTGTATCTGCCTTCCTGTTTCCTATTTCTGGAATAGTGTTACCTTTCAAATGTCCCTTACAATGCATTATGGCCACTTGTGCTGGGAGCTGGACCGCCTCTAGCAATCGCAGAACCTCCTCTGCATGTTTGACCGTTTTTCCTTGTGTAGTCAACAGTCCTCTTTCTTTCCAGATGGCTCCATGAGCATGTACAATGGAAAAGGCATATTTAGAGTCTGTCCATATATTAATTTGCATGTTCTCCGCCAATTCCAGGGCTCGAGTCAGAGCTATCAGTTCTGCCTTTTGAGCTGAGGTCCCTGCAGGCAAGGAGTTCGACTCAATTACCCTTTCTGTAGTAGTGACTGCATAGCCAGCCATTCTTACTCCTCGCTTCACGAAGCTGCTGCCATCTGAGAACCAGTTGTCTGCATCTTCGAACGGCTCTTCTTTGAGATCCGGGTGACTGGAGTAGACTGCTTCAATTGTTTCCAGGCAGTCATGTTCGATGGGTTCTGCTGGGTCTCTTCCTTCTAGAAATGAAGCTGGGTTCACAATGTTAGTCACCTGAATGGTTATGTCATCTGATTCAGCCAGGATGGCCTGGTATTTTAGGAATCTGGAAGGCGACAGCCAATGGTTGCCTTTCTGTTCCAGCACAGCTGACACAGTGTGAGACACTAACACAGTCATCTTTTGACCCAACGTGAGCTTCCTGGCCTCTTCTATGTTAATTATTACTGCGGCCACTGCCCTCAGACAGCCTGGCCATCCTTTACTTACTTCATCCAATCGCTTGGAGAAGTAGGCCACAGCTCTCTTGTGTGGTCCCAATTGCTGTGCTAGGACTCCTAGGGCCATCCCTTGCCGCTCATGGGAGAACAGCCAGAATGGTTTTGATACATCTGGGAGACCTAAGGCCGGTGCTCTCATTAGCTCCAGCTTCAACTTCTTGAAGGCCCCTTCTGCCTCGGGAGTCCAAACTAGGACGTTCTTAGTCTCCTTCAACAAATCATACAGTGGTTTAGCGAGTATCCCGTACTGGTAGATCCATAGCCGACACCACCCTGTCATCCCCAGAAAGGCGCGCAGATCTCTCACCGTCTCCGGTTTAGGTATCTGGCAGATGGCCTCTTTCCTAGCTGCTCCCAGGGATCGCTGTCCTCTGGAGACTTCTTATCCCAGGTACACCACTTCTTTTTGCACCAGCTGTGCTTTCTGTTGAGAAACTCGATATCCACTTAAACCCAGGAAATTTAACAAGGAAATAGTCCATTCAAGGCATTCTTCCTCTGTCACCGTTGCTATTAGGAGGTCGTCTACGTACTGCAGAAGGGTGCCATCTCCCAGCGGCCTTTCCCACTGTTCTAATTCTTTGGCTAACTGGTTCCCAAAAATCGTAGGGGAATTGCACCATCCTTGGGGCAATACCGTCCAGGTAAGTTGAGTCTTTCTTCCTCTATCTACAGATTCCCACTCAAAGGCAAAAATCTTTTGACTCTCGGGAGCTAAGGGAAGGCAGAAGAATGCGTCTTTTAAATCTAATACGGTGAACCAGGCCAAATTATCCTTCAGTCTAGTTAAAAGTGTGTATGGATTAGCAACTACCAGATGTAATGTCTTGGTTATTTCGTTTACTGCTCTCAGATCCTGAACTAATCTATAGGCTCCGTTAGGTTTCTTTACTGGCAGGATTGGTGTATTAAAATCTGATTCGCATTCTACCAATAACCCCAGTTCCAAAAACCTTTCGATTATGGGCTCGATCCCCTTCCTGTCTTCTATCCTCAGAGGGTATTGTTTTCTTATCACCGGTTTTGCCCCAACTTTAAGTTCAACAACAATCGGTACTGCTTGTTTTGATTTCCCAGGTATATCAGTAGCCCACACTAATGGGTATGTCTTGTTCAGGATTCGCTCGAAATTGTGATTCTCAGGTTTAGGTTCCACACAACTGATCGTTAGGCTTAGAGCTGTAATCAGTTGTTCCTCATTTACTTGTAATTCTAATTTGTCCTTGTTGAACTTTATTATGGCTCCCAAGTTCTCCAATAGGTCTCTCCCCAATAAGGGCTTTGGCGAATTTGGTAAATACAGGAACTGATGAATTCCCATCTGTTTCCCAATTTTGTATTTAATGGGTTTCAAAAAGTAAGCCTTTTCTGGTTGGCCTTTTGCTCCCACAACTTGTACAAATTCATCACTTTTAGGTACCAATTCCTGATTTAAAACCGAAAAAGTTGCTCCCGTATCAATCAAAAAGTTCAATTCCTTTTTACCTTCCCCTAGCTCCATTTTAACCAGTGGGTCTGCTAGGGTATGGCCCACCGGTCCCCCTCATTCACTATCCTGATGTGTGGTAGTAGTAGTGGCCATGAGCCTTTCCCTTCGTTGGGGGCATTCTCGCTTCCAGTGTCCCATCTGTAGGCAGTACGCACATTGATTTGACCCCACCCTAGCTGGGTGGGGTTGGAGCCTCCCTCCCCTTCCTGCTGGGTTGCCTCTACCTCTTCCCCTGGTTCCAGGTTCTGAGTAACCTGTCTTCTGAGCTGCCACTGCTACAGCCACTACTCTCGCTATCCTCCTGTCCTCTTTTTTCTTCTCCTCAATCTCTCTATTATTGTATACTTTCCATGCCTCATTCAGCAGTGTCTCTAGGTTTTTATTTGCTGGATGCTCAAGTTTTTGTAATTTCTTCCTGATGTCTGGGTTACTCTGTCCCATCATCAACCCTAACAAGTGCTGTTTCCCTTCCTCTGTTGCTGGGTCCAGGGGTGTATATTGTCTCATCACTGCCCTAAGTCTATCCAAAAACTCTGATGGGGTCTCATTCTTTCCCTGTCTGATGTCATATAGCATTGACCAATTGATAGCCTTAGGGATCGCATTACGCAAGCCCATCGCTATCAGTTTTCTATACTGCACTAGCTGTTGATAGTGCTCGGCATTGTCTGGGTCCCATTCTGGTTTATTGCTGGGAAAATTATCTTCTAGTCTTCCTGATAATACTTGAGCATGTTGTTTTCCTGTTTCCAATACGAGTTCCCTTTCTGTATCTGTCAATTCTGACAGCATCACTTCTATATCCTCCCAATCAATATCTAAATTCTTTGCCATTAATTCAAACCTCTTCGCCACTCCCTCAGGATTTCTCCTGAAATTCCTTGCCTCATCCCTCCAACTGTTCAAATCATTTGTCGAGAACGGCACCTTTACTCTAGTCTTTTCCCCTAACGTTGGTACAACTTGTCAGAGAGGAGCTATCATATGGTTCCCTTCCTCTCTTTGCTTTGCTTCCCCCCGTGCCACAGATCTGGTATAATACGAGTGACCGATCTCTTCTCCGGGATCTCCTTCCTGTGCTTCAATGTCTCCCCTATTCTTTCTCTTCTCTGTCCTCTTCCCCCTTTCCTGTTCTTCATTTTCCCCTCCTATCTCTATTACACCATCCATCCGATTCTCGTCCTGCGTCTGTCGCCCTTTTTGTATCTGCTGGCTCCTATCCTGTCCCGGGCTGCTGTCCCTCTCATCCTCTGCTCCCCTCCCATTTCTCTCATCCTTTATCTGAATTACTATATTAAGTTGTTCTCTGCCCCCCTTTTTGCATGTCTCGTTATCATCCTTTTCACTATATCTCAATTCAGAGACGTCGCCTCTCAGTTTAGAGACGCCGCTTCCCAGCGAGTTACTTTTGTCCCCAGTCCTTGGTGTGCTGGTTTCCATTCTACAAATGTCTCCACTTCTGGATGTGTTGTTATCCCCATATGGACTGAGCTTGGGTAGGCTACGTGTCTCCCTTTGGCTCTCTGCTCCTGACGGACTGCCTTCCTCCCTTTCGACTTCTAGTCTGGGTGGGCTGTCAGCATCCATGTGGCTCCCCAACCCTTGTGGACTATCTAGTCCCTGAGGGCTGCTTTTCCTCTCGTCAATCCCTGATTTTAATGGACTATCTTCCTCCCAACTGTTGTCTAACTTCTGAGGGCTGTGCCCAAACTTAGATTTCCACCATCGCTCCAGTTCCTCTAATGGGCTGGGATCCCCTTGTTCCTCTTTTGGCCTGGGAAGAGGCCCTTCCCACCCTGGAGCGAATGGATGGTATTCCCTCAGGCTTATTTCACTCTCCTTTCCACTATCTCTTCTTGTTAGCTTGAGACACTGCTGTCCAATACTACATGCATCACAGCAACGTTCTTTAGGCTTTGGACCCTTCTTATCCCTTTCCAGGGCTAATACTAGGGGATCCTGAGGGGCTACATTAATTCCGCACTCTTTTTGCCACTCAGGTTTATTCCTTAGAGTGAAGAACATGTCTGCGTACATCACCTCATCCCATTTATTGAGCCGGCGGAGGAAGAGCATCAGTTGTAAAACAGTGTTATAATTAGTTGTTCCCTCCGGTGGCCATTTCTCATTGTCGTCTAACTTATACAACGGCCACCACTGTGTACAATATTTAAGGAGTGTCTTTTTACTTATGCTTCCCCCTGGAATTCCTCCCAAGTCCTTCCAATGCTTCAAGATACATCCTAATGGAGTTTTCATATTTATGTCCTTACTCTGTCGTCCTCCCATGGCTGTTCCCGGAATAGTCTCTTTCTCCCACAAGCACTATATACCAATATATTTTAACACACAATTTTCAATCGCTTTGTCCGTCTCCGACCTGGCTTCTCGCAAAGAACAGGAAATGCGGATCAGGACTCCCTCTTGCTTCGCAGCGATGCTGCGTCTCATTCATTCACACTCTTAACGCATCCACCCAAACTATCCTACCTTACCCGAGTACACTGCTTTACCTCGAGATGTCGCTGGTCAACCGTATAATACCGATACCAGTCAGCTTCGGGATGTCAGCTGTAAACCAAGGTACGGTTTGCAGATGATATCACAATAAATTCTTACACACAAAAGAGATTACAGTTAACACAAAATACCGAGTACTAAATTACGAGATTCTTGCAGACAACATAACAATGTTAGACAAAAGTGTAACACAAATGTACCCTCTCAGAAGCACAGCAACAACATTAAGATGAAAGAGAAACATACACCCGATTAACAAGCACCCAGTGGGGACTCCAACCCCTATTTCCAGTGGGGACTCCAACCCCTATAAACGGGATTATGCCAGGGCGTCCCCAGGCCTTCCCATCAGGTGACCACGTCTGGTCCCCGTTTCCCAGTCAAAGCGCTTTTATCCCCAAACAAATAAACAGTTAAAATACCTCTTGGTTGGAGCAGGAGATGCAGGTAACCCTTTGTCCACCAACGAGCGCTGGTCCGGGGGGGTCTCTTCTGACAAAAAAAGTCGTCAGGGGCGCCCAGAGGGTCCCGGCCCCGGACCCGGCTCGGGAGGACCCCTTAAGGTCTGGATCTCCTGTCTATCTCCTGGCTGGCTCGCCAGAAAATGATGCCGAATTTTTCCCCAAAAGGCAAGAATAACTGCCTAAGAGACTCAGTTTAAGTCAGATAGACAGGAGGTATTTTATTAGCAACGCGTTGGAGAAATCACTAAATGGATTTCTACCTTTCCCGTAACAAAAGCATGTCTTTTATACAGTTTTGGATGTGGTATTGCATCAGATCACATACATAATCATATCTCTGCATACATATTCATAAGAGGTGTGGTGTAGGCGGAGCGTGGGCGGGGACATCTCTTTTGAGGATCCTCTTGGTGGTCTTTCCGGTGACCTTCATCATGGGCAGGGGTCTTCTGATGAGTCTTCCTCCTTAAACTTTTGAACTCCTTTCCTAATTTGGTCAATTCCCGGTGTGCCTGGCTTAGTTTTACTGACTGGACAAGGCTGTTAGGGTCAGTTTGACCTTGTCGGCCCTGAATCATGCTTGCTCTGTCAGTTCTTATCACTTATCTCCTTTCTCTGTCACAGTGTCCCATGCCTCAGTCGATTTATTGCTCTATGTGATTTGTGCTTCCTTCAATTGCTAACCCATTATTTCTTAAAAGCTATCTGTTTTGGGGCTTCACAGGACTGAGGCTGGGGCAGGGCTGGGGCTGAGGCTGGAACCAAGTCTTGGGCAGGGCTGGGGCTGGGGCTGGGGCTGGGGCTGGGGCGGGGGCTGGGGAAGGGCTGGGGCTGGGCATGGACCGTGACTGGGCAGGGGTAGGGCTGGGGCAGGGGCTGGGCTGGGGACGAGAGTGAGGCTGGGGCTGGGGCTGGGGCTGCAGACAGGGCTGTGACAGAGCTAGGGCTGGGCTGAGGGCAGGGCTGGGATAGGGCTGGGGCTGGGGCAGGGCTGCGGCCGAGGCTGGGGCAGGGCTGGGGCTGGGTCCAGGGCAGGGGCTGGGCCAGGGCTTGGGCTGGGCTGGGACCGAGGCTGGGCTGGGGTAGGGCTGGCACAGGGCTGGGGCTGGGGCTGGGTCCAGGGCAGGGGCTGGGCCAGGGCTTGGGCTGGGCTGGGACCGAGGCTGGGCTGGGGTAGGGCTGGCACAGGGCTGGGGCTGGGCTGGGGCTGGGTCCAGGGCTGTGGCTGGGCTGTGGCTGGAGCTGGGCTGGGGCTGAGAGTGGGGCTGGGGCTGGGGCTTGACTGGGGCTGGTGCTAGGCTGGGGCAGGACTGGGGCCGGGCTGGGGCTGGGGCTGGGCTGAGGGCAGGGCTGGGGATGAGGCTGGGCTGGGGCTGGGCTAGGGCTGGGCTGGGGCCGGGGCTGCGACTGGGGCTGGATCCAGGGCTGGGGCTGGGCTGTGGCTGTGGCTGGGCTGTGGCAGGGCTGGGGCTGGGCTGGGGCTGGGCCGGGTCAGGGCTGGGCTGGGGTAGGGCTGGGGCCGGGCTGGGGCTGGGTTCAGTGCAGGTCTGGGGCTGGGGCAGGGCTAGGCTGGGGCCGGGGATGGGGCCGTGAGTGGGGCTTGGCTGGGGCCGGGGATGGGGCCGGGGGTGGGGCTGGGGTTGGGACTGGGGCGGGGACTGGGAGAGGGCTGGGGCTCGGGCTGGGTCCAGGGCTGGGGCTGGTCGGTGGCTGGGGCTGGGCTGGGGCAGGGCTGGGGCTGGGGCTGGGGCTGGGCTAGGGCTGGGCTGGTGCCGGGGCTGCGACTGGGGCTGGGACCAGTGCTGGGGCAGGCCTGTGGCTGGGGCTGGGGTTGGGCTGGGGCTGGGCCGGGGCAGGGCTGGGCTGGGGCAGGGCTGGGGGTGGGGCCGGGGTTGGGGCTGGGTCCAGGGTGGGGCTGGGGATGGGCTGGGGCTGGGCGGTGGCTGGGACTGGGTCCAGGGCAGGGGCTGGACTGGGGCTGGGGCTAGGCTGGGGCAGGGCTGGGGCTGGGCTGGGGCTCGGGATGGGTCCAGGGTGGGGCTGGACTGGGGCTGGGGCTAGGCTGGGGCAGGGCTGGGGCTGGGCTGGGGCTGGGACTGGGTCCAGGGCAGGGGCAGGACTGTGGCTGGTGCTAGGCTGGGGCAGGACTGGGTCCAGGCTGGGGCTGGGGGTGGGCTGAGGGCAGGGCTGGGGCAGGTCTGGGGATGGGGCTGGGCTGGGGATGGGTCCAGGGCAGGGGCTGGGCTGGGGCTGGGGCTGGGGCTGGGCTGGGGCAGGGCTGGGCTAGGGCTGGGGCCGGGGCAGGGGCTGGGCCAGGGCTTGGGCTGGGCTGGGACCGAGGCTGGGCTGGGGTAGGGCTGGCACAGGGCTGGGGCTGGGGCTGGGTCCAGGGCAGGGGCTGGGCCAGGGCTTGGGCTGGGCTGGGACCGAGGCTGGGCTGGGGTAGGGCTGGCACAGGGCTGGGGCTGGGCTGGGGCTGGGTCCAGGGCTGTGGCTGGGCTGTGGCTGGAGCTGGGCTGGGGCTGAGAGTGGGGCTGGGGCTGGGGCTTGACTGGGGCTGGTGCTAGGCTGGGGCAGGACTGGGGCCGGGCTGGGGCTGGGGCTGGGCTGAGGGCAGGGCTGGGGATGAGGCTGGGCTGGGGCTGGGCTAGGGCTGGGCTGGGGCCGGGGCTGCGACTGGGGCTGGATCCAGGGCTGGGGCTGGGCTGTGGCTGTGGCTGGGCTGTGGCAGGGCTGGGGCTGGGCTGGGGCTGGGCCGGGTCAGGGCTGGGCTGGGGTAGGGCTGGGGCCGGGCTGGGGCTGGGTTCAGTGCAGGTCTGGGGCTGGGGCAGGGCTAGGCTGGGGCCGGGGATGGGGCCGTGAGTGGGGCTTGGCTGGGGCCGGGGATGGGGCCGGGGGTGGGGCTGGGGTTGGGACTGGGGCGGGGACTGGGAGAGGGCTGGGGCTCGGGCTGGGTCCAGGGCTGGGGCTGGTCGGTGGCTGGGGCTGGGCTGGGGCAGGGCTGGGGCTGGGGCTGGGGCTGGGCTAGGGCTGGGCTGGTGCCGGGGCTGCGACTGGGGCTGGGACCAGGGCTGGGGCAGGCCTGTGGCTGGGGCTGGGGTTGGGCTGGGGCTGGGCCGGGGCAGGGCTGGGCTGGGGCAGGGCTGGGGGTGGGGCCGGGGTTGGGGCTGGGTCCAGGGTGGGGCTGGGGATGGGCTGGGGCTGGGACTGGGTCCAGGGCAGGGGCAGGACTGTGGCTGGTGCTAGGCTGGGGCAGGACTGGGTCCAGGCTGGGGCTGGGGGTGGGCTGAGGGCAGGGCTGGGGCAGGTCTGGGGATGGGGCTGGGCTGGGGATGGGTCCAGGGCAGGGGCTGGGCTGGGGCTGGGGCTGGGGCTGGGCTGGGGCAGGGCTGGGCTAGGGCTGGGGCCGGGGCAGGGGCTGGGGCTGGGGCTGGGCTGTGGCTGGAGCTGGGCTGGGGCAGGGCTGGGGCTGGGCTGGGGTTGGGCTGGGGCCGAGTCTGGGGCAGGGGCTGGGGCTGGGGCAGAGGCAGGGCTGGGGCAGGGCTGGAACTGGGGCTGGGCTGGGGGCAAGGTTGGAGCTGGGGCTGGGCTGGTGGCGAGGGTGGGGCTGGGGCTGGGGCTGCGGACAGGGCTGGGACTAGGGCTGAGGTAGGGGTAGGGCTGGGGCTGGATTGGGGCTTGGGCTTGGGCAGGACTAGGCTTGAGGCTGGGCCTTGGGCTGGGGCTGGGTTGGCGCAGGGCTGGGGCTGGGGCTGGAACCAAGGCATGGGCAGGGCTGGGGCTGGGGCTGGAGCCAGGGCTGGGGCTGGGCTGTGGCTGGGGCTGGGGACAGGGCTGGGGACAGGGCTGGGGCCAGGCTGGGTCTGGGGCTGGGCTGAGGGCACGGCTGGGGCTGGGGTCTGGGATGGGGCAGGACTGGGACTGGGGAAGGGGCACGGGCCGAGGCTGGGGACAGGGCTAGGGCTGGAGCTAGGGCAGGGCTGGAGACAGGCTGGGGCTGGGTTCGGCTCAGGTCTGGGGCTTGGTCCAGGGCTGGGGCTGGGCTGAGGGCATGGCTGGGCTAGGGCTGGGGCTGTGTCAGGGCTGGGCTAGGACTGGGCTGGGGCTGGGGCTGGGTCCGGGCCTGGGGCTGGGCTGAGGGCAGGGCTGGCCTAGGGCTGGGGCTGTGTCAGGGCTGGGCTAGGACTGGGCTGGGGCTGGGCTGGGGCTGGGGCTGGGCTGAGATGGGGCAGGGCTGGGGCTGGGCATGGACAGGGACTGGGCAGGGGTAGGGCTGGGGCAGGGGCTGGGCTGGGGACGAGGGTGGGGCAGGGCTGGGGCTGGGGGCTGGGCTGGGGCTGGGGTTGGGCAGGGGCAGGTCCGGGGCTGGGGCTGGGGCTGGGGCTGG
Source organism: Melanerpes formicivorus (assembly GCF_026170545.1). NCBI lineage: Eukaryota > Metazoa > Chordata > Aves > Piciformes > Picidae > Melanerpes > Melanerpes formicivorus. The sequence continues at coordinate 93,385 of NW_027142820.1, forward strand.
GGCTGGGGCTGGGGCTGGGCTGTGGCTGTGGCTGGGCTGGGGCTGGGCTGGGGCTGGGTCCAGGGCAGGGGCTGGGCTGGGGCTGGGGCTGGGCCGGGGCAGGGCTGGGGCAGGGGCTAGGCTGGGGACGAGGGTGGGGCTGGGGCTGGGGCTGGGGCTGAGGGCAGGGCTGGGCTAGGGCTGGGGCTGGGGCTGAGGGCAGGGCTGGGTCCAGGGCTGGGGCTGTGCTGGGGCTGGGACTGGGCTGGGGCTGTGCTGGGGCTGGGCTTTGGCTGGGCTGGGACCAGGACTGGGCTGGGGCAGGGACTGGGGCAGGGCTTGGGCTGGGGTTGGGGCTGGGGCTGGGATGGGGCAGGGCTGGGGCTGGGGCTGGGCTGGGGGCAGGGATGGGGATGGGGATGGGGCTGGGGTTTGGGCTGGGGCAGGGCTGGGGCTGGGCAGGGGATGAGGCTGGGGTGGGGCTCGGGCTGGGTCCAGGGCAGGGCTTGGGCTGGGGCTGGGGCTGGGGCAGGGCTGGGGCCGAGGGCGGGGCTGGGGCAGGGCTGGGGCTGGGGCTGGGGCTGGGCAGGGCTGGGGCTGGGCATGGACCGGGACTGGGCTGGGGCCAAGGTTGGGTCTGGGGCTGGGCTGGTGGCGAGGGTGGGGCTGAGGCTGGGGCTGCGGACAGGGCTGGGGCTAGGGCTGAGGTAGGGGTAGGGCTGGGGCTGGATTGGGGCCAGGGCTGGGGCAGGACTAGGCTTGAGGCTGGGCCTTGGGCTGGGGCTGGGTTGGCGCAGGGCTGGGGCTGGGGCTGGAACCAAGGCTTGGGCAGGGCTGGGGCTGGGGCTGGAGCCAGGGTTGGGGCAGGAGCCAGGGCTGGGGCAGGGCTGAGGTCAGGCCTGGGGCTGGGGCTGGGGACAGGGCTGGGGCTGGGGGCTGGGATGGGGCAGGACTGGGACTGGGGCAGGGGCACGGGCCGAGGCTGGGGACAGGGCTAGGGCTGGAGCGAGGGCAGGGCTGGGGCCAGGCTGGGGCTCGGTTCGCCTCAGGGGTGGGGCTTGGTCCAGGGCTGGGGCTGGGCTAGGACAGGGCTGGGGCTGGGGCTGGGCTGGGGCTGGGGCTTGACTGGAGCTGGGCTAGGCTGGGGCAGGACTGGGGCCAGGCTGGGGCTGGTGCTGGGCTGAGGGCAGGGCTGGGGCAGGGCTGGGGATGAGGCTGGGCTGGGGCTGGGCTAGGGCTGGGCTGGGGCCGGGGCTGCGACTGGGGCTGGATCCAGGGCTGGGGCTGGGCTGTGGCTGTGGCTGGGCTGTGGCAGGGCTGGGGCTGGGCTGGGGCTGGGCCGGGTCAGGGCTGGGCTGGGGTAGGGCTGGGGCCGGGCTGGGGCTGGGTTCAGTGCAGGTCTGGGGCTGGGGCAGGGCTAGGCTGGGGCCGGGGATGGGGCCGTGAGTGGGGCTTGGCTGGGGCCGGGGATGGGGCCGGGGGTGGGGCTGGGGTTGGGACTGGGGCGGGGACTGGGAGAGGGCTGGGGCTCGGGCTGGGTCCAGGGCTGGGGCTGGTCGGTGGCTGGGGCTGGGCTGGGGCAGGGCTGGGGCTGGGGCTGGGGCTGGGGCTGGGCTAGGGCTGGGCTGGTGCCGGGGCTGCGACTGGGGCTGGGACCAGGGCTGGGGCAGGGCTGTGGCTAGGCTGGGGCAGGGCCTGGGGCTGGGCTGTGGCTGGGGCTGGGGACAGGGCTGGGGCCAGGCTGGGTCTGGGGCTGGGCTGAGGGCACGGCTGGGGCTGGGGTCTGGGATGGGGCAGGACTGGGACTGGGGAAGGGGCACGGGCCGAGGCTGGGGACAGGGCTAGGGCTGGAGCTAGGGCAGGGCTGGAGACAGGCTGGGGCTGGGTTCGGCTCAGGTCTGGGGCTTGGTCCAGGGCTGGGGCTGGGCTGAGGGCATGGCTGGGCTAGGGCTGGGGCTGTGTCAGGGCTGGGCTAGGACTGGGCTGGGGCTGGGGCTGGGTCCGGGCCTGGGGCTGGGCTGAGGGCAGGGCTGGCCTAGGGCTGGGGCTGTGTCAGGGCTGGGCTAGGACTGGGCTGGGGCTGGGCTGGGGCTGGGGCTGGGCTGAGATGGGGCAGGGCTGGGGCTGGGCATGGACAGGGACTGGGCAGGGGTAGGGCTGGGGCAGGGGCTGGGCTGGGGACGAGGGTGGGGCAGGGCTGGGGCTGGGGGCTGGGGGCTGGGCTGGGGCTGGGGTTGGGCTGGGGCAGGTCCGGGGCTGGGGCTGGGGCTGGGGCTGAGGGCAGGGCTGGGTCCAGGGCTGGGGCTGGGCTGGGGCTGGGACTGGGCTGGGGCAGTGCTGGGGCTGGGCTGTGGCTGGGCTGGGACCAGGACTGGGCTGGGGCAGGGACTGGGGCAGGGATGGGGCTGGGGTTGGGGCTGGGGCTGGGATGGGGCAGGGCTGGGGCTGGGGCTGGGCTGGGGGCAGGGATGGGGATGGGGATGGGGCTGGGGTTTGGGCTGGGGCAGGGCTGGGGCTGGGCAGGGGATGAGGCTGGGGTGGGGCTCGGGCTGGGTCCAGGGCAGGGCTTGGGCTGGGGCTGGGCTGGGGCCGAGGGCGGGGCTGGGGCAGGGCTGGGGCTGGGGCTGGGGCTGGGCAGGGCTGGGGCTGGGCATGGACCGGGACTGGGCAGGGGTAGGGCTGGGGCAGGGGCTGGGCTGGGGACAAGGTTGGGGCAGGGCTGGGGCTGGGCATGGACCGGGACTGGGCAGGGGTAGGGCCGGGGCTGGGGGCTGGGCTGGGGCTGGGTTTGGGCTGGGGCAGGGCTGGGTCTGGGGCTGGGCTAGGGCTGGGGCTGGGTCCAGGGCTGGGGCAGGGCTGTGGCTGGGTCTGTGGCTGGGCTGGGGTAGGTCCAGGGCTGTGGCTGGGCTGTGGCTGGAGCTGGGCTGGTGCTGAGGGTGGGGCTGGGGATGGGCTGGGGCTGGGACTGGGGTGTGGCTGGAGCTGGGCTGGGGCCGGGGCTGGGGCCGTGAGTGGGGCTTGGCTGGGGCTGGGGCTGGGGCTGGAACTGGGGCTGGGCTGGGGCAGGGCTGGGCCTGGGCTGGGGATGAGGCTGGGCTGAGGGCAGGGCTGGGGCAGGGCTGGGGCTGGGGCTGGGCTGAGGGCAGGGCTGGGGCAGGGCTGGGGATGGGGCTGGGCTGGGGCTGGGTCCAGGGCAGGGGCTGGGCTGGGGCTGGGGCTGGGCTGGGGCAGGGCTGGGGTAGGGGTTGGGCTGGGGCCGAGGCTGGGGCTGGGGCTGGGCCAGGGGCCGGGGCTGGGGACAGGGCTGGGGCCAGAGGTGGGGCAAGGCTGGGGCAGGGGCTGGGGCTGGGGCTGGGGCTGGGCGGTGGCTGGGGCTGGGCTGGGGCAGGGCTGGGGCTGGGCTGGGGCTGGGCTGGGGCTGGGGCTGGGCTGAGGGCAGGGCTGGGGCAGGGCTGGGGATGGGGCTGGGCTGGGGCTGGGTCCAGGGCAGGGGCTGGACTGGGGCTGGGGCTGGGCTGGGGCAGGGCTGGGGTAGGGGTTGGGCTGGGGCCGAGGCTGGGGCTGGGGCTGGGCCAGGGGCCGGGGCTGGGGACAGGGCTGGGGCCAGAGCTGGGGCAGGGCTGGGGCCGGGGCTGGGGCTGGGGCTGGGCGGTGGCTGGGGCTGGGCTGGGGCAGGGCTGGGGCTGGGCTGGGGCTGGGCTGGGGCCGAGTCTGGGGCAGGGGCTGGGGCCGGGGCAGAGGCAGGGCTGGGGCAGGGCTGGAACTGGGGCTGGGCTGGGGGCAAGGTTGGGGCTGGGGCTGGGCTGGTGGCGAGGGTGGGGCTGTGGCTGGGGCTGCGGACAGGGCTGGGACTAGGGCTGAGGTAGGGGTAGGGCTGGGGCTGGATTGGGGCTTGGGCTGGGGCAGGACTAGGCTTGAGGCTGGGCCTTGGGCTGGGGCTGGGTTGGCGCAGGGCTGGGGCTGGGGCTGGAACCAAGGCTGGGGCAGGAGCCAGGGCTGGGGCAGGGCTGTGGCTAGGCTGGGGCAGGGCCTGGGGCTGGGCTGTGGCTGTGGCTGGGGACAGGGCTGGGGCCAGGCTGGGTCTGGGGCTGGGCTGAGGGCATGGCTGGGGCTGGGGTCTGGGATGGAGCAGGACTGGGACTGGGGCAGGGGCACGGGCCGAGGCTGGGGACAGGGCTAGGGCTGGAGCTAGGGCAGGGCTGGAGACAGGCTGGGGCTGGGTTCGGCTCAGGTCTGGGGCTTGGTCCAGGGCTGGGGCTGGGCTGAGGGCATGGCTGGGCTAGGGCTGGGGCTGTGTCAGGGCTGGGCTAGGACTGGGCTGGGGCTGGGGCTGGGTCCGGGCCTGGGGCTGGGCTGAGGGCAGGGCTGGCCTAGGGCTGGGGCTGTGTCAGGGCTGGGCTAGGACTGGGCTGGGGCTGGGCTGGGGCTGGGCTGGGGCTGGGGCTGGGCTGGGCTGGGGCAGGGCTGGGGCTGGGCATGGACCGGGACTGGGCAGGGGTAGGGCTGGGGCAGGGGCTGGGCTGGGGACGAGGGTGGGGCAGGGCTGGGGCTGGGGGCTGGGCTGGGGCTGGGGTTGGGCTGGGGCAGGTCTGGGGCTGGGGCTGGGGCTGGGGCTGGGGCTGGGCTGTGGCTGGGGCTGGGGCTGGGCTGGGGCTGGGTCCAGGGCAGGGGCTGGGCTGGGGCTGGGGCTGGGCCGGGGCAGGGCTGGGGCAGGGGCTAGGCTGGGGCCGAGGGTGGGGCTGGGCAGGGCTGGGGCTGGGCATGGACCGGGACTGGGCAGGGGTAGGGCTGGGGCAGGGGCTGGGCTGGGGACAAGGTTGGGGCAGGGCTGGGGCTGGGCATGGACCGGGACTGGGCAGGGGTAGGGCCGGGGCTGGGGGCTGGGCTGGGGCTGGGTTTGGGCTGGGGCAGGGCTGGGTCTGGGGCTGGGCTAGGGCTGGGGCTGGGTCCAGGGCTGGGGCAGGGCTGTGGCTGGGTCTGTGGCTGGGCTGGGGCTAGGTCCAGGGCTGTGGCTGGGCTGTGGCTGGAGCTGGGCTGGTGCTGAGGGTGGGGCTGGGGATGGGCTGGGGCTGGGACTGGGGTGTGGCTGGAGCTGGGCTGGGGCCGGGGCTGGGGCCGTGAGTGGGGCTTGGCTGGGGCTGGGGCTGGGGCTGGAACTGGGGCTGGGCTGAGGCAGGGCTGGGCCTGGGCTGGGGATGAGGCTGGGCTGAGGGCAGGGCTGGGGCAGGGCTGGGGCTGGGGCTGGGCTGAGGGCAGGGCTGGGGCAGGGCTGGGGATGAGGCTGGGGTGGGGCTGGGGCTGGGTCCAGGGCAGGGGCTTGGCTGGGGCTGGGGCTAGGCTGGGGCAGGGCTGGGGCAGGGCTGGGGCTGGGGCTGGGTCCAGGGTGGGGCTGGGGCTGGGCTGGGGGCAGGGCTGGGGCTGGGTGGTGGCTGGGACTGGGTCCAGGGCAGGGTCTGGACTGGGGCTGGGGCTAGGCTGTGGCAGGGCTGAGGCTGGGCTGGGGCTGGGGCTGGGCTGAGGGCAGGGCTGGGGCAGGGCTGGGGATGGGGCTGGGCTGGGGCTGGGTCCAGGGCAGGGGCTGGGCTGGGGCTGGGGTTGGGCTGGGGCAGGGCTGGGGTAGGGGTTGTGCTGGGGCCGAGGCTGGGGCTGGGGCTGGGGCTGGGGCTGGGGCTGAGGGCAGGGCTGGGCTAGGGCTGGGGCTGGGGCTGGGGCAGGGGCCGGGGCTGGGGACAGGGCTGGGGCCAGAGCTGGGGCAGGGCTGGGGCCGGGGCTGGGGCTGGGGCTGGGGCTGGGCGGTGGCTGGGGCTGGGCTGGGGTAGGGCTGGGGCTGGGCTGGGGCTGGGGCTGGGGCTGAGGGCAGGGCTGGGTCCAGGGCTGGGGCTGGGCTGGGGCTGGGACTGGGCTGGGGCAGTGCTGGGGCTGGGCTGTGGCTGGGCTGGGACCAGGACTGGGCTGGGGCAGGGACTGGGGCAGGGATGGGGCTGGGGTTGGGGCTGGGGCTGGGATGGGGCAGGGCTGGGGCTGGGGCTGGGCTGGGGGCAGGGATGGGGATGGGGATGGGGCTGGGGTTTGGGCTGGGGCAGGGCTGGGGCTGGGCAGGGGATGAGGCTGGGGTGGGGCTCGGGCTGGGTCCAGGGCAGGGCTTGGGCTGGGGCTGGGCTGGGGCCGAGGGCGGGGCTGGGGCAGGGCTGGGGCTGGGGCTGGGGCTGGGCAGGGCTGGGGCTGGGCATGGACCGGGACTGGGCAGGGGTAGGGCTGGGGCAGGGGCTGGGCTGGGGACAAGGTTGGGGCAGGGCTGGGGCTGGGCATGGACCGGGACTGGGCAGGGGTAGGGCCGGGGCTGGGGGCTGGGCTGGGGCTGGGTTTGGGCTGGGGCAGGGCTGGGTCTGGGGCTGGGCTAGGGCTGGGGCTGGGTCCAGGGCTGGGGCAGGGCTGTGGCTGGGTCTGTGGCTGGGCTGGGGTAGGTCCAGGGCTGTGGCTGGGCTGTGGCTGGAGCTGGGCTGGTGCTGAGGGTGGGGCTGGGGATGGGCTGGGGCTGGGACTGGGGTGTGGCTGGAGCTGGGCTGGGGCCGGGGCTGGGGCCGTGAGTGGGGCTTGGCTGGGGCTGGGGCTGGGGCTGGAACTGGGGCTGGGCTGGGGCAGGGCTGGGCCTGGGCTGGGGATGAGGCTGGGCTGAGGGCAGGGCTGGGGCAGGGCTGGGGCTGGGGCTGGGCTGAGGGCAGGGCTGGGGCAGGGCTGGGGATGGGGCTGGGCTGGGGCTGGGTCCAGGGCAGGGGCTGGGCTGGGGCTGGGGCTGGGCTGGGGCAGGGCTGGGGTAGGGGTTGGGCTGGGGCCGAGGCTGGGGCTGGGGCTGGGCCAGGGGCCGGGGCTGGGGACAGGGCTGGGGCCAGAGGTGGGGCAAGGCTGGGGCAGGGGCTGGGGCTGGGGCTGGGGCTGGGCGGTGGCTGGGGCTGGGCTGGGGCAGGGCTGGGGCTGGGCTGGGGCTGGGCTGGGGCTGGGGCTGGGCTGAGGGCAGGGCTGGGGCAGGGCTGGGGATGGGGCTGGGCTGGGGCTGGGTCCAGGGCAGGGGCTGGACTGGGGCTGGGGCTGGGCTGGGGCAGGGCTGGGGTAGGGGTTGGGCTGGGGCCGAGGCTGGGGCTGGGGCTGGGCCAGGGGCCGGGGCTGGGGACAGGGCTGGGGCCAGAGCTGGGGCAGGGCTGGGGCCGGGGCTGGGGCTGGGGCTGGGCGGTGGCTGGGGCTGGGCTGGGGCAGGGCTGGGGCTGGGCTGGGGCTGGGCTGGGGCCGAGTCTGGGGCAGGGGCTGGGGCCGGGGCAGAGGCAGGGCTGGGGCAGGGCTGGAACTGGGGCTGGGCTGGGGGCAAGGTTGGGGCTGGGGCTGGGCTGGTGGCGAGGGTGGGGCTGTGGCTGGGGCTGCGGACAGGGCTGGGACTAGGGCTGAGGTAGGGGTAGGGCTGGGGCTGGATTGGGGCTTGGGCTGGGGCAGGACTAGGCTTGAGGCTGGGCCTTGGGCTGGGGCTGGGTTGGCGCAGGGCTGGGGCTGGGGCTGGAACCAAGGCTGGGGCAGGAGCCAGGGCTGGGGCAGGGCTGTGGCTAGGCTGGGGCAGGGCCTGGGGCTGGGCTGTGGCTGTGGCTGGGGACAGGGCTGGGGCCAGGCTGGGTCTGGGGCTGGGCTGAGGGCATGGCTGGGGCTGGGGTCTGGGATGGAGCAGGACTGGGACTGGGGCAGGGGCACGGGCCGAGGCTGGGGACAGGGCTAGGGCTGGAGCTAGGGCAGGGCTGGAGACAGGCTGGGGCTGGGTTCGGCTCAGGTCTGGGGCTTGGTCCAGGGCTGGGGCTGGGCTGAGGGCATGGCTGGGCTAGGGCTGGGGCTGTGTCAGGGCTGGGCTAGGACTGGGCTGGGGCTGGGGCTGGGTCCGGGCCTGGGGCTGGGCTGAGGGCAGGGCTGGCCTAGGGCTGGGGCTGTGTCAGGGCTGGGCTAGGACTGGGCTGGGGCTGGGCTGGGGCTGGGCTGGGGCTGGGGCTGGGCTGGGCTGGGGCAGGGCTGGGGCTGGGCATGGACCGGGACTGGGCAGGGGTAGGGCTGGGGCAGGGGCTGGGCTGGGGACGAGGGTGGGGCAGGGCTGGGGCTGGGGGCTGGGCTGGGGCTGGGGTTGGGCTGGGGCAGGTCTGGGGCTGGGGCTGGGGCTGGGGCTGGGGCTGGGCTGTGGCTGGGGCTGGGGCTGGGCTGGGGCTGGGTCCAGGGCAGGGGCTGGGCTGGGGCTGGGGCTGGGCCGGGGCAGGGCTGGGGCAGGGGCTAGGCTGGGGCCGAGGGTGGGGCTGGGCAGGGCTGGGGCTGGGCATGGACCGGGACTGGGCAGGGGTAGGGCTGGGGCAGGGGCTGGGCTGGGGACAAGGTTGGGGCAGGGCTGGGGCTGGGCATGGACCGGGACTGGGCAGGGGTAGGGCCGGGGCTGGGGGCTGGGCTGGGGCTGGGTTTGGGCTGGGGCAGGGCTGGGTCTGGGGCTGGGCTAGGGCTGGGGCTGGGTCCAGGGCTGGGGCAGGGCTGTGGCTGGGTCTGTGGCTGGGCTGGGGCTAGGTCCAGGGCTGTGGCTGGGCTGTGGCTGGAGCTGGGCTGGTGCTGAGGGTGGGGCTGGGGATGGGCTGGGGCTGGGACTGGGGTGTGGCTGGAGCTGGGCTGGGGCCGGGGCTGGGGCCGTGAGTGGGGCTTGGCTGGGGCTGGGGCTGGGGCTGGAACTGGGGCTGGGCTGAGGCAGGGCTGGGCCTGGGCTGGGGATGAGGCTGGGCTGAGGGCAGGGCTGGGGCAGGGCTGGGGCTGGGGCTGGGCTGAGGGCAGGGCTGGGGCAGGGCTGGGGATGAGGCTGGGGTGGGGCTGGGGCTGGGTCCAGGGCAGGGGCTTGGCTGGGGCTGGGGCTAGGCTGGGGCAGGGCTGGGGCAGGGCTGGGGCTGGGGCTGGGTCCAGGGTGGGGCTGGGGCTGGGCTGGGGGCAGGGCTGGGGCTGGGTGGTGGCTGGGACTGGGTCCAGGGCAGGGTCTGGACTGGGGCTGGGGCTAGGCTGTGGCAGGGCTGAGGCTGGGCTGGGGCTGGGGCTGGGCTGAGGGCAGGGCTGGGGCAGGGCTGGGGATGGGGCTGGGCTGGGGCTGGGTCCAGGGCAGGGGCTGGGCTGGGGCTGGGGTTGGGCTGGGGCAGGGCTGGGGTAGGGGTTGTGCTGGGGCCGAGGCTGGGGCTGGGGCTGGGGCTGGGGCTGGGGCTGAGGGCAGGGCTGGGCTAGGGCTGGGGCTGGGGCTGGGGCAGGGGCCGGGGCTGGGGACAGGGCTGGGGCCAGAGCTGGGGCAGGGCTGGGGCCGGGGCTGGGGCTGGGGCTGGGGCTGGGCGGTGGCTGGGGCTGGGCTGGGGTAGGGCTGGGGCTGGGCTGGGGCTGGGCTGGGGCCGAGTCTGGGGCAGGGGCTGGGGCCGGGGCAGAGGCAGGGCTGGGGCAGGGCTGGAACTGGGGCTGGGCTGGGGGCAAGGTTGGGGCTGGGGCTGGGCTGGTGGCGAGGGTGGGGCTGGGGCTGGGGCTGCGGACAGGGCTGGGGCTAGGGCTGAGGTAGGGGTAGGGCTGGGGCTGGATTGGGGCCAGGGCTGGGGCAGGATTAGGCTTGAGGCTGGGCCTTGGGCTGGGGCTGGGTTGGTGCAGGGCTGGGGCTGGGGCTGGGGCACGGGCCAAGGCTGGGGACAGGGCTAGGGCTGGAGCTAGGGCAGGTCTGGGGCCAGGCTGGGGCTGGGTTCGGCTCAGGGGTGGGGCTGGGTCCAGGGCTGGGGCTGGGCTGAGGGCACGGCTGGGCTAGGCCTGGGACTGGGGCAGGGCTGGGCTAGGGCTGGGCTGGTGCCGGGAATGGGGTCGGGGGTGGGGCTGGGGCTGGGGCTGGGGCTGGGGACAGGGCTGGGGCCAGGCTGGGTCTGGGGCTGGGCTGAGGGTAGGGCTGGGGCTGGGGGCTGGGATGGGGCAGGACTGGGACTGGGGCAGGGGCACGGTCTGAGGCTGGGGACAGGGCTAGGGCTGGAGCTAGGGCAGGGATGTGGCCAGGCTGGGGCTGGGTTTGGCTCAGGTCTGGGGCTTGGTCCAGGGCTGGGGCTGGGCTGAGGGCATGGCTGGGCTAGGCCTGGGGCTGGGGCAGGGCTAGGTTAGGGCTGGGCTGAGGCCGGGGCTGGGTCTGGGCCTGCGGCTGGGCTGAGGGCAGGGCTGGGCTAGGGCTGTGGCTGGGTCAGGGCTGGGCTAGGGCTGGGCTGGGGCTGAGGCTGGGTCCAGGGCTGTGGCTAGGCTGGGGCTGGGGCTGGCCTGGGATGGGGCAGAGCTGGGGCTGGGGCTGGGCTGGGGGCAGAGATGGGGATGGGGATTGGGCTGGGGCTGGGGCTTGGGCAGGGGCAGGGCTGGGGCTGGGCAGGGGATGAGGCTGGGGCTGGGCTGGGGCTGGGTCCAGGGCAGGGCTGTGGCTGTGGCTGGGGCTGGGCTGGGGCCGAGGGCGGGGCTGGGGCAGGGCTGGGGCTGGGGCTGGAACGATGTCTTGGGCAGGGCTGGGGCTGGGGCTGGGCAGGGCTGGGTCTGTGCATGTACCGGGACTGGGAAGGGGTAGGGCTGGGGCAGGGGCTGGGCTGGGGCTGGGGTTGGGCTGGGGCAGGGCTGGGGCTGGGGTTCGGCTGGGGCTGGGGCTAGGTCTGGGGCTGGGGCCGGGGCTGGGGCTGGGGCTGGGTCCAGGGCTGGGGCTGGGCTGTGGCTGGGTGTGGCCGGTTGACGTTGCCCCCTTAAGAAAGGAATATGGTGGACGGAAGTTGGTAAACGGAAGGAATAATCTAAACTAATTTCATTGGAAGAGTGGGAGGAAGCACCTTCTGAACTGGGACAGCAGGAGGGCATACTGGGTTTTTCCAGCACTTTATTTTCAGTCTTGCTTCCGCCTCTTCTTCGTGCAGCAGCTCTGTTTTGTGCTGGGCTTTCTGCCAAGGCCTCGGCCTTGAAAACCAGATAAAGGCCTGTATTAACTCCCTTCCAATTAACACGAACTGCTTCTAACCTTTTTTCCTCTCTTTTCTTTCTCTTTCTATCCCATTCTGGGGAAAGGGGGGGAAGAGAGGGGAGAGCGGAGGTGGGGAACCCCTCTCTGTCCGAGGGGGGTCACTCTCATTTCTGTGTTACTCTGTTGTATATCTTTGTATATATTGTAGATATTGTAAATTTGTAAATATTCCCCTGCATACCCTACATTGCTTTGTAAATATAGCTCCACTGCTTTGCTAATTCAGCTTGTGAGTTTTTTTTTCCTTTCCCTTCAATTTTTCTTTCCTTTTACTTTACAAGGGGGAAGGGAGGAGGCTTCTTGGCCTTACCCTTCCACCCACCACATTTTTTTTATTGGCGTACCCAACGTGGGGCAGATAATTAGTTTAATTTATTACTTGATTGATTTAGTGTTTTCTAGCTGAATTAGCAAACATGAAGGTATTGTGGTTTGTGGAGCGATTATTCTTTTCAATTTTTGGGGCTCTGGTTTACAGATATTGTTTGGGTTTGATTTTGGATTACCTGGGTAAATATTTGGTGCGGACAATTTATATGTGGGTTATGTATAGAGTTAAATTATGGTATGGAAAATGTATGAATTTCCTATGGCCAGTGAGATGCAGGAATGTTACCTCCACCACTCTCCCAATTGAGATAAAGGGTTTTAAGATTCCACCGGAGGAAAGAGTAACTTTAGGTGATGCCTGGGATCCAAAGGTGATTTATCTCATGTTTATAATTCTGCTGCTGGTGATAATTAACGTGTATCTCCTGATTTCTCTGCGTCGAGAGAGAAAGGTGTCCAGAGCTTGTTTTGTTATTAAAACTAGATCAAAAAGAAAACGCCATGGTTCTCGATCAGTCCCAGAGTCATCTAGTGACGAGGACTGTGGAGAACCTGTGTCAGTTAAAAAGAAGGCTAAAAAGTTAATTGGTAAAGCAGCTCTAAATGACTTTGCTGATTCTAGCAAGCAGCCAAGGGCATCGGCTGGTATCAACATGGCGCCTACTCCTTCTCCCACTCCTTCTCCTCCTTCTTCTTCTCCATCGGCCATTAACGGAGCAACGTCACTTCCACCCACTCCCTCGGTGGGACCGGAAGTCACTGCCCCAGCAGCTGATTTATCTCAGGACCTGTCAGCTTCCATTAAGGTGGCTGTAAATTCAAACACAGCTCCAGTTAAGGTGGCTCCTTTAAAGACTAGAAGTGGAAAGGCCCAAGATGGAGAAGAAGAGGTAAAGACTGATCCTGGTGAGGGGCCCTCTACTCTAAAAGATCCTGCTCAGGAGGAAGAGAAGGTTTGTTTTAAAGATCTAGCTAACCTAGTGAGATCAAAGCAGGATAGAGATGAAGTTAGGAAGGCAGCTGGCAAAGGTGGTTCTCAGCTTAAAGAGATCCTTAGGAGAATGACAGCAGGATTTTATGGGCAAAGAATTCAGGGAGATGAAGACCAAGATGATATTTTGGAGTGTTCTTCTCCACGGGAGGAATTGCGAAATGTCCGTAAAGATTTCACCAGGGCAGATAAGGAGCCAGTTCTAGCTTGGCTTAGTAGGTGTTATGATACAGGTGCTTCAGCTCTAACAGTTGGAGACAAGTCAGCAGCTCAGTTAGGAACTCTCTCAAGGGACAAAGGAATAGATAGACATCTAGGCGAAGCTCTCGGTAAGGTTAATCTGTGGATACGCCTTTTAATGGCGGTTGCCCTGAGATACCCTTCCCGAGATGATCTTTCCTGGAATCCTAAACCCTGGACTGCCATAGATGAGGGAATTAAGCGCTTGAGAGAATTTGCTGTTAGAGAGCTACTCTATGGTGAACATGAAACTCTGAATCCTGATGACATTCCTGTGGGTATTGGTCTTGCTAAAAAGATCATCAAACTTGCTCCTTCTAATTATGCAAACATTCTGGCAAGCAGAATTGTGTCAAGAAGTTATGGTGGAGCTTCTCCCACGGTTGGCCAATTCAGTGATCAAATGAGACAATTGGAGGATAGCATGACACGTGGTTCTTTGGTTTCGGCCATTAAAACGATGTCTGGTGATATTCAGAATTGCATAAGAGAGTTAAAAGATGAATTTAGAAATTCCATATCCCAATTGGCACAAAGGGATAATTTCAATTCTTCCTCCAGGTGGGTACAAGTCTCATCTGTGAGGAATACACATCCTCCAAGGAGGTCATTCCAAAACAGGACATTCCAAAACGGGTCGTTCCAAAACAGACCACCAAGGCAATCACGTAGAACTATTTGGATAACTCTGCGTGATCAGTTTGGTGAGAACATGAACCGCTGGGATGGCCAACCAACTGCTAATCTTTTCAGGAGACTGAGGGAATTGCAAAGTGGCAGAACCCGAGGTAGCAATACCAGTAGGGTAGCTGTTACTTCCACAGTTCCCCAGAACGACTCTTATGGCTCCAACAGTGGCTCCAGTTATAACATGCAAAGTTATAACCCTGCAAACTATGTGCAATGCACATGTGCGCATGTTCCCCATAACTAGGGGTGCCCTGCCTCCCGCCAGGGGGAGGAGAGGGATAACAGAGATAATAGAATCTATTGGGATGTGTACATCCAGTGGCCTGGCACTTCACAATTTCGGAAGTACAGGGCCTTGGTTGACACAGGAGCTCAGTGCACCATAATACCATCAAATTATCAGGGATCAGAGTCTATAACTATTCTGGGAGTCACTGGTGGATCTCAAGAGTTAAGTAAGGTAGAGGTTAATATAAGTTTAACTGGTAAACAATGGAGGAAGCATACAGTTGTGACCGGACCTGATGCACCTTGTATTTTGGGAATTGATTTTCTGAGAGAAGGGCGTTTCAAAGACCCTAGAGGTTACAAGTGGGCTTTTGGAGTAGCTTCTATAGAAATTGATGGACAAAAATTGAAGCTGTCTGCCAGACCTGAACTTTCTGATGAATCTGCAGTTGTGGGACAACATAAGATACAGGACATTAAATTGCCGGTTGCTTCTCAGACTGTGCATCACAGATAATACAGAACCAACCGTGACTCTTTGTTGCCCATTCAGAATCTGATTTGTCAGTTGGAGAGTCAGAAAGTTGTCAGCAAAACTCATTCACCTTTCAACAGTCCAGTGTGGCCTGTGCGGAAGCAGAATGGAGACTGGCATCTGACAGTAGACTACCGAGCCCTGAATGAAGTGACACCACCTATGAGTGCAGCAGTACCAGACATGATGGAACTACAGTATGAGCTGGAATCCAAAGAGGCCAAATGGTATGCTACCATAGACATTGCTAATGCATTTTTCTCTATTCCCATAGCAGAGGAATGCAGGCCTCAGTTTGCTTTCACCTGGAGAAGAATCCAGTACACTTTCAACAGATTGCCAATGGGCTGGATCCACAGCTCAAGCATCTGTCATGCAGTGATCCACGATGCTCTGGAGAAAGGCGGTGCTCCAGAACACATCCAGTTCATCGATGATATCATCGTCTGGGGTAAAACTGCTGAGGAAGTCTTCAAGAAAGGGAACAAAATCATTGACATTCTTCTGGATGCAGGTTTTGCCATCAAGCGAGACAAGGTGAAAGGACCTACCACAGAGATTCAGTTTCTGGGAGTGCGATGGCAGGATGGACGCCGACACATTCCAGTGGATGCGGTAAATAGAGTCTCTACCATGGCAAGTCCCACCAACAAGCAAGAGACCCTACGTTTCTTGGGGATAGTGGGATTTTGGAGACTGCACATTCCTGGATACAGTCAGATTGTGAAACCTCTGTATGATGTGACTCGAAAGAGAAACCATTTCCACTGGGGACCTGAACAACAAGCAGCCTTTGACCAGATAAAGCAAGAGGTGATTCAAGCAATGGGTCTGGGACCAGTCCGAGATGGTCCAGACATTAAGAACATTTTGTACACGGCTGCAAGTGACAATGGTCCAACCTGGTGCTTGTGGCAAAAAGCTCCAGGTGAGACACGTGGACGACCTCTTGGTTTCTGGAGTCGAGGTTACAGAGGTTCAGAGGCTAATTATACTCCAACAGAGAAAGAAATCTTAGCTGCCTATGAAGGAGTAAAAGCATCTTCTGAAGTGATTGGAACTGAATCACAACTTCTCCTAGCTCCCAGATTACCAGTTTTGAATTGTATGTTCAAAGGCAAAGGATCCACACCACATCATGCCACAGACTCAACCTGGTCTAAGTGGATGGCTCTGATAACACAGAGAGCTCGAATGGGAAATCTTGAAAGACCTGGTCTAGTGGAGGTGATCTCAAGTTGGCCTGAAGGCATCAACTGTGCTAAACCTCCAGAGGAGAAAGTGACTCGTGCTGAGGAAGCTCCTCCTTACAATGACCTTTCTGATGATGAAAAGAAATATGCTCTGTTCACAGACGGTTCCTGTCGTCTTGTTGGAAACAAGCGAAGGTGGAAGTCTGCAGTG
Source organism: Melanerpes formicivorus (assembly GCF_026170545.1). Classification (NCBI taxonomy): domain Eukaryota; kingdom Metazoa; phylum Chordata; class Aves; order Piciformes; family Picidae; genus Melanerpes; species Melanerpes formicivorus. The sequence continues at coordinate 108,832 of NW_027142820.1, forward strand.
TGGAGTCCAACACGCCGAGTTGCAGAAGCGAAAGATGGAGAAGGAGAATCCAGTCAGTTTGCAGAGGTAAAAGCTGTCCAGCTAGCTCTCGACGTGGCTGAACGTGAGAGATGGCCAAAGCTTTATCTCTACACCGACTCATGGATGGTAGCCAATGCTCTATGGGGTTGGCTAAAGAACTGGAAGAAGAGTGGTTGGCAGAGGAAAGGAAAACCCATTTGGGCAGCCAACCTATGGCAGGACATTGCTGACCGAATCGAGAGAATTCCAGTGAAAGTGAGACACATCGATGCTCACATTCCTAAGAGCAAAGCTACTGAGGAACAGCAACACAACCATCAGGCAGATCTAGCTGCAAGAGTTTCTCAAGTAGACATGGACTCTAATCTTGATCTCGACTGGAAACACCGAGGTGAGATATTCTTAGCTCGGTGGGCTCACGATTCGTCAGGACATCAAGGTAGAGATGCAACATACCAATGGGCTCGTGACAGATCCATAGACATTTCCATGGATGCTATCACACAAGTCATCCATGACTGTGACATTTGTGCTGCTATTAAGCAGGCAAAACGACTTAAGCCCTTGTGGTATGGTGACAGATGGTCCAAGTACAAGTATGGTGAAGCTTGGCAGATTGACTACATCACTCTACCACGTTCTCGTTCCGGTAAGCAATACGTGCTTACTATGGTAGAGGCAAACACTGGATGGTTGGAAACTTATCCAGTTCCACATGCAACTGCATGCAACACCATTCTCGGTCTGGAGAGACAGATCCTGTGGAGACACGGAACTCCAGAGAGGATTGAGTCAGACAACGGAACTCATTTCAAGAACAACCTTGTAAAGAACTGGGCAAAAGAGCACGGTATTGAGTGGATATTCCACATTCCCTACTATGCACCAGCTTCAGGGAAGATTGAACGCTACAACGGTTTGTTGAAGACCACTCTCAAAGCCATGGGAGGTGGATCTTTGAAAAACTGGGAAAAACATTTAGCACAAGCAACCTGGCTGGTAAATAGTAGAGGTTCAGTGAACCGAGCTGGACCTGCACATTCAGATTTGCTACGGAAAGTAGAAGGTGATAGAGTTCCTGTTGTTAGAGAAAAGAATCTGTTAGGTAAAACTGTTTGGGTATTTTCACCCTCAGGAGAGGCTAAACCTGTCCGAGGGGTGGTTTCAGCTGAAGGTCTGGGTCACACTTATTGGGTAATGCAAGAGAATGGTGAAATTCAGTGTATTCCACAAAGAAATTTAACTTTAGCTGAAAGAGGTTAATTTCAAACTGCTGTACAGCTACATCGCGTCCAGAGGAAGAATCAACGAGGAATCTACGGTGCACGAACCCTGAGATCCCTGAGAGCCCTGAGTCAACTAAGAGACCCTGAGAATCCCTGTTTCCCTTTTCTTTGCTTCGTCGGTGAAGAAATGAACTGTTTTCCATTTTTCTCATTTTCTGATTTTCTTGGACTTTTGAATCATCTACATCTGAGCATAGCCGGAATGGACTATGAACTTTACTCACGAACTGTAAATATCGTTGTGGATTGGATGGACAGTATGAACAGCCAATGAAATTGTTTAGAAGGGGTGGACTGTGGCCGGTTGACGTTGCCCCCTTAAGAAAGGGAATATGGTGGACGGAAGTTGGTAAACGGAAGGAATAATCTAAACTAATTTCATTGGAAGAGTGAGAGGAAGCACCTTCTGAACTGGGACAGCAGGAGGGCATACTGGGTTTTTCCAGCACTTTATTTTCAGTCTTGCTTCCACCTCTTCTTCGTGCAGCAGCTCTGTTTTGTGCTGGGCTTTCTGCCAAGGCCTCTGCCTTGAAAACCAGATAAAGGCCTGTATTAACTCCCTTCCAATTAACACGAACTGCTTCTAACCTTTTTTCCTCTCTTTTCTTTCTCTTTCTATCCCATTCTGGGGAAAGGGGGGGGAGAGAGGGGAGAGCGGAGGTGAGGAACCCCTCTGTGTCCGAGGGGGGTTACTCTCATTTCTGTGTTACTCTGATGTATATCTTTGTATATATTGTAGATATTGTAAATTTGTAAATATTCCCCTGCATACCCTACATTGCTTTGTAAATATAGCTCCACTGCTTTGCTAATTCAGCTTGTGAGTTTTTTTTTCTTTCCCTTCAATTTTTCTTTCCCTTTACTTTACAAGGGGGAAGGGAGGAGGCTTCTTGGCCTTACCCTTCCACCCACCACACGGGGGCTGGGCTGGGGCTGGGCTGGGGCTGTGGCTGGGGCTGGGCTAGGGCTGGGTCCAGGGCAGGGGCTGGGCTGGGGCTGGGGCTGGGCCGGGGCAGCCCTGGGGCAGGGGCTGGGCTGGGGCCGAGGGTGGGGCTGGGGCTGGGGCTGGGGCTGAGAGCAGGGCTGGGCAAGGGCTGGGGCTGGGGCAGGGGCCAGAGCTGGGGCTGGGGCTGGGGCAGGGCTGGACCTGGGCTGGGGATGAGGCTGGAGTGGGGCTGGGGCTGGGTCCAGGGCAGGGGCTGGGCTGGGGCAGGGACTGGGGCAGGGCTGGGGCTGGGGCTGCAGCTGGGGCCGGGCTAGGGCTGGGCTGGGGGCAAGGATGGGGCTGGGGCTGGGGCTGGGCCAGGGCTTGGGCTGGGCTGGGACCGGGGCTGGGCTGGGGTAGGGCTGGCACAGGGCTGGAGCTGTGGCTGGGTCTGGGGCGGGGACTGGGGCAGGGCTGGAACTGGGGCTGGGCTGGGGCCAAGTTTGGGGCTGGGGCTGGGCTGGAGGCGAGGGTGGGACTGGGGCTGGGCTGGGGCCAAGTTTGGGGCTGGGGCTGGGCTGGAGGCGAGGGTGGGACTGGGGCTGGGGCTGTGCTGAGGGCAGGGCTGGGGCTAGGGCTGTGGCTGGGGCTAGGGACAGGGCTGGGGCCAGGCTGGGTCTGGGGCTGGGCTGAGGGCAGGGTTGGGCTGAGGGCAGGGCTGGGGCTAGGGGCTGAGATGGGGCAGGACTGGGACTGGGGCAGGGGCACGGGCCGAGGCTGGGGACAGGGCTAGGGCTGGAGCTAGGGCAGGGCTGGGGCCAGGCAGGGGCTGGGTTCGGCTCAGGGGTGGGGCTTGGTCCAGGGCTGGGGCTGGGCTGAGGGCACGGCTGGGCTAGGCCTGGGCCTGGGGCAGGGCTAGGTTAGGGCTGGGCTGAGGCCAGGGCTGGGTCCGGGCCTGGGGCTGGGCTGAGGGCAGGGCTGGGCTAGGGCTGTGGCTGGGCTAGGGCTGGGCTGGGGCCGGGGATGGGGCCGGGGGTGGGGCTGGGGCTGGGGCTGGGTCCAGGGCTGGGGCAGGGCTGTGGCTGGGGTTGGGCTGGGGCAGGGCTGGAGCTGGGGTTGGGCTGGGGCGGGGCTAGGGCTGGGGCTGGGTCCAGGGCTGGGGATGGGCTGTGTCTGGAGCTGGGCTGGGGCTGAGGGTGGGGCTGGGGCTGGGCTGGGGCTGGGTCCTGGGCAGGGGCTGGGTCCAGGGTAGGGGTTGGGCTGGGGCAGGGCTGGGCTGGGGCAGGGCAGGGGCTGGGCTAGGGCTGGGGTTGGGCTGGGGCTGGGGCTGGGCTGGGGCTCGGTCCAGGGCTGGGGTTGGGCTGGGGCTGGGTCCTGGGAAGGGGCTGGGTCCAGGGCAGGGGCTGGGCTAGGGCTGGGCTGGGTCCGGGGATGGGGCCGTGACTGGGGCTTGGCTGGGGCCGGGGCTGGGGCAGGGGACTGGGAGAGGGCTGGGGCTGGGGCTGGGTCCGGGGCTGGGGCTGGGCGGTGGCTGGGGCTGGGCTGGGACTGGGGCTGGGCTGGGGGCAGAGATGGGGATGGGGCTGGGCTGGGCTGGGGGAACGGATGGGGCTGGGGCTCGGGCTGGGGCTGGGGCTTGGGCTGGGGCAGGGCTGGGCCTGGGCTGGGGATGAGGTTGGGGTGAGGCCGGGGCTGGGTCCAGGGCAGGGGCTGGGCTTGGGCTGGGGCTAGGGTGGGGCAGGTCTAGGGCTGGGCTGGGGCTGGGGCTGGGTCCAGGTTGGGGCTGGGCTGGGGGCAAGGATTGGGCTGGGGCGGGGGCTGGGACCGGGGCTGGGCTGGGGTAGTGCTGGCACAGAGCTGGGGCTGGGTCTGGGGCGGGGACTGGGGCAGGGCTAGGCCTGGGGCTGGGATGGGGCAGAGTCTGGGGCCGGGGCTAGGGCCGGGGCAGGGGCAGGGCTGGGGCAGGGCTGGAACTGGGGCTGGGCTGGGGGCAAGGTTGGGGCTGGGGCTGGGCTGGTGGCGAGGGTGGGGCTGGGGCTGGGGCTGGGGCTGCGGACAGGGCTGGGGCTAGGGCTGAGGTAGGGGTAGGGCTGGGGCTGGATTGGGGCTTGGGCTGGGGCAGGACTGGGCTTGAGGCTGGGCCTTGGGGTGGGGCTGGGTTGGCGCAGGGCTGGGGCTGGGGCTGGAACCAAGGCATGGGCAGGGCTGGGGCTGGGGCAGGAGCCAGGGCTGGGGCAGGGCCGGGGCTAGGCTGGGGCGGGGCCTGGGGCTGGGCTGGGGCTGGGGCTGGGGACAGGGCTGCATCCAGTCTGGGTCTGGGGCTGGGCTGAGGGCAGTGCTGGGGCTGGGAGCTGGGATGGGGCAGGACTGGGGCTGGGTCTGGGGCTTGGGCTGGGGCAGGTCTCGGCCTGGGCTGGGGATGAGGCTGGGCTGGGGCTGGGGATGGGTCCAGGGCTCGTGCTGGTCTGGGGATGGGGCTGGGGGTGGGGCTGGAGCTGGGTCCAGGGCAGGGGCTGGTTCCAGGGCAGGGGCTGGGCTGGGGCTGGGTCCAGAGTGGGGCTGGGGCTGGGCTGGGGTCAGGGCTGGGGCTGGGCGGTGGCTGGGGCTGGGCTGGGGCTTGGGCTGGGGCAGGGCTGGACGTGGGCTGGGGATGAGGCGGAAGTGGGGCTGGGGCTGGGTCCAGGGCAGGGGCTGGGCTGGGGATGGGCCTAGGCTGGGGCAGGGCTGGGGCTGGGCTAGGGCTGGGCTGCGACTAGGACTGGGCTGGGGCAGGGACTGGGGCAGGGCTGGGGCTGGGGCTGCAGCTGGGGCCGGGCTAGGGCTGGGCTGGGGGCAAGGATGGGGCTGGGGCTGGGGCTGGGCCAGTGCTTGGGCTGGGCTGGGACCGGGTCTGGGCTGGGGTAGGGCTGGCACAGGGCTGGGGCTGAGGCTGGGTCTGGGGCGGAGACTGGGGCACGGCTAGGCCTGGGGCTGGGCTGGGGCCAAGGTTGGGGCTGGGGCTGGGCTGAGGGCAGGGCTGGGGCCAGGCTGGGTCTGGGGCTGGGCTGAGGGCAGGGTTGGGCTGAGGGCAGGGCTGTGGCTGGGGTTGGGCTGGGGCAGGGCTGGGGCTGGGGTTGGGCACGGGCCGCGGCTGGGGACAGGGCTAGGGCTGGGGCTGGGGCTGGGGCTGGGCTGGGGCTGGGGCTGGGTCCAGGGCTGGGGCTGGGCTGTGGCTGGAGCTGGGCTAGGGCTGAGGGTGGGGCTGGGGCTGGGCTGGAGCTGGGTCCTGGGCGGGGGATGGGGCTGGGGCAGGGCTGTGGCTGGAGCTGGGCTGGGGCCGGGGATGGGGTCGTGAGTGGGGCTGGGCTGGGGCCGGGGCTGGGGCCGGGGTTGGGGCTGTGGCTGGGGTTGGGGCGGGGACTGGGAGAGGGCTGGGGCTGGGGTGGGTCCAGGGCTGGGGCTGGGCGGTGGCTGGGGCTGGGCTGGGGCAGGGCTGGGGCTGGGGCTGGGCTGGGGCCAGAGATGGGGATGGGGCTGGGCTGGGCTGGGGGAAGGGATGGGGCTGGGGCTGGGTCCAGGGCAGGGGATGGGCTGGGGCTGGGGCTAGGCTGGGGCAGGGCTGGGGCTGGGGCTGGGGCTGGGTCCAGAGTGGGGCTGGGGCTGGGCTGGGGTCAGGGCTGGGGCTGGGCGGTGGCTGGGGCTGGGCTGGGGCTGGGGCTGGGTCCAGGGTGGGGCTGGGGCTGGGCTGGGGTCAGGGCTGGGTCTGGGCTATGGCTGGGGCTGGGTGCAGGGTGGGGCTGGGGCTGGGTCCAGGGTGGGGCTGGGGCCGGGGCTGGGGCAGGGCTGGGGCCGGGCTGGGGCTGGGCTGAGGGCTGTGGCTGGGGCAGGGCTGGGGCTGGGGCTGGGGCAGGGCTGGGTCCAGGGCTGTGGCTGGGCTGTGGCTGGAGCTGGGCTGGGGCTGTTAATGGGGCTGGGCTGGGGCTGGGCTGGGGCAGGGCTGGGGCTGGGTCCAGGGCTGGGGCTGGGCTGGGGCTTGGGCTGGGCCGGGGCAGGGCTGGGGCAGGGGCTGGCCTGGGGCCGAGGGTGGGGCTGGGGCTGGGGCTGAGGGCAGGGGCCGGGGCTGGGGACAGGGCTGGGGCCAGAGCTGGGGCAGGGCTGGGCTAGGGCTGGGCTGGGGCTGGGGATGGGGCCGTGAGTGGGGCTTGGCTGGGGCCGGGCCTGGGGCTGGGTTTGGGGCTGGGGCTGGGGCAGGGCTGGGCCTGGGCTGGGGATGAGGCTGGGGTGGGGCTGGGGCTGGGTCCAGGGCAGGGCAGGGGCTGGGGCTGGGGCTGGGGCCGGGCTAGGGCTGGGCTGGGGGCAAGGATTAGGCTGGGGCGGGGGCTGGGCCAGGGCTTGGGCTGGGCTGGGACCGGGGCTGGGCTGGGGTAGTGCTGGCACAGGGCTGGGGCTGTGGCTGGGCCTGGGGCGGGGACTGGGGCAGGGCTGGAACTGGGGCTGTCCTGGGGCCAAGGTTGGGGCAGGGGCTGGGCTGGTGGCGAGGGTGGGGCTGGGGCTGGGGCTGCGGACAGGGCTGGGGCTAGGGCTGAGGTAGGGGTAGGGCTGGGGCTGGATTGGGGCCAGGGCTGGGGCAGGATTAGGCTTGAGGCTGGGCCTTGGGCTGGGGCTGGGTTGGTGCAGGGCTGGGGCTGGGGCTGGGGCACGGGCCAAGGCTGGGGACAGGGCTAGGGCTGGAGCTAGGGCAGGTCTAGGGCCAGGCTGGGGCTGGGTTCGGCTCAGGGGTGGGGCTGGGTCCAGGGCTGGGGCTGGGGCTGGGGCACGGGCCAAGGCTGGGGACAGGGCTAGGGCTGGAGCTAGGGCAGGTCTAGGGCCAGGCTGGGGCTGGGTTCGGCTCAGGGGTGGGGCTGGGTCCAGGGCTGGGGCTGGGCTGAGGGCACGGCTGGGCTAGGCCTGGGACTGGGGCAGGGCTGGGCTAGGGCTGGGTTGGTGCCGGGAATGGGGTCGGGGGTGGGGCTGGGGCTGGGGCTGGGTCCAGGGCTGGGGCAGGGCTGTGGCTGGGGTTGGGCTGGGGCTGGGCTGGGGCTGGGGTTGGGCATGGGCAGGGCTGGAGCTGGCGTTGGGCTGGGGCGGGGGCTGGGGCTGGGCTGGGGCTGGGGCAGGGCTGTGGCTGGAGCTGGGCTGGGGCCGGGGATGGGGCTGTGAGTGGGGCTGGGCTGGGGCAGGGGCTGGGGCCGGTGTTGGGGCTGTGGCTGGGGCTGTGGTTGGGGCGGGGACTGGGAGAGGGCTGGGGCTGGGTTGGGTCCAGGGCTGGGGCTGGGCGGTGGCTGGGGCTCGGCTGGGGCAGGGCTGGGGGTGGGGCTGGGCTGGGGGCAGAGATGGGGATGGGGCTGGGGCTGGGTCTGGGGCTTGGGCTGGGGCAGGGCTGGGCCTGGGCTTGGGATGAGGCTGGGGTGGGGCCGGGGCTGGGTCCAGGGCAGGGGATGGGCTGGGGCTGGGGCTAGGCTGGGGCAGGGCTGGGGCTGGGGCTGGGCTGGGGTTGGGGCTGGGCTGGGGCAGTGCTGGGGCTGGGATGAGGCTGGGCTGGGACCAGGACCGGGCTGGGGCAGGGACTGGGGCAGGGCTGGGGCTGGGGCTGGGGCTGGGGCTGGGATGGGGATGGGGCTGGGGCTGGGGCTTGGGCTGGGGCAGGGCTGGGGCTGGGCAGGGGATGAGGCTGGGGTGGGGCTGGGGCTGGGTCCAGGGCAGGGCTGTGGCTGTGGCTGGGGCTGGGCTGGGGCCGAGGGTGGGGCTTGGGCAGGGCTGGGGCTGGGGCTGAAACCAAGTCTTGGGCAGGGCTGGGTCTGTGGCTGGGGCTGGGCAGGGCTGGGGCTGGGCATGGACCGGGACTGGGCAGGGGTAAAGCTGGGGCAGGGGCTGGGCTGGGAACGAGGGTGGGGCAGGGCTGGGGCTGGGCATGGACCGGGATTGGGTAGGGGTAGGGCCGGGGCTGGGGGGCTGGGCTGGGGCTGGGGTTGGGCTGGGGCTGGGCTGGGGCTGGGGTTGGGCTGGGGCTGGGGCTGGGCTAGGGCTGGGGCTGGGTCCAGGGCTGGGGCAGGGCTGTGGCTGTGGCTGGGGCAGGGCTGGGGCTAGGTCCAGGGCTGTGGCTGGGCTGTGGCTGAGGGTGGGGCTGGGGCTGGGCTAGGGCTGCGCTGGGTCCGGGGCTGCGACTGGGGCTGGGTCCAGGGCTGGGGCTGGGCTGGGTCTGGGTCCACGGCAGTGGCAGGGCGGGGGCTGTGGCTGGGCTGTGGCTGGAGCTGGGCTGGGGCCGGGGCTGGGGCTGGGGGTGGGGCTGGGGCTGGGGCTGGGGCGGGGACTGGGAGAGGGCTGGGGCTGGGGCTGGGTCCAGGGCTGGGGCTGGGCGGTGGCTGGGGCTGGACTGGGGGCAGGGCTGCGGCTGGGGCTGGGCTGGGCTGGGGGAACGAATGGGGCTGGGGCTGGGGCTGGGGCAGGGCTTGGGCTGGGGCAGGCCTGGGCCTGGGCTGGGGATGAGGCTGGGGTGGGGCTGGGGCTGGGTCCAGGGCAGGGGCTGGTCTGGGGCTAGGCTGGGGCAGGGCTTGGGCTGGGGCAGGGCTGGGCCTGGGCTGGGGATGAGGCTGGGGTGGGGCTGGGGCTGGGTCCAGGGCAGGGGCTGGGCTGGGGCTAGGCTGGGGCAGGGCTGGGGCTGGGACTGGGTAAAGGGCTGGGACTGGGCTGGGGCTGGGGCTGGGCTAGGGGCAGGGATGGGGATGGGGATGGAGCTGGGCTGGGCTGGGGCAGGGCTGTGGCTGGGCTGTGACTGGAGCTGGGCTGGGGCTGAGGGTGGGGCTGGGGCTGCGACTGGGGCTGGGTCCAGGGCTGGGGCTGGGCTGTGGCTGGGTCCAGGGCAGGGGCTGGGTCCAGGGCAGGGACTGGGCTGGGGCTGGGGCTGGGCCGGGGCAGGGCTGGGGCTGGGGCAGGGCTGTGGCTGGAGATGAGTCTGGGGTGGGGCTGCGGCTGGGTCCACGGCAGGGGTTGGGTCTGGGGCTGGGGCAGAACTGGGGCCGGGCTGGGGCTGGGGCTGGGCTGAGGGCAGGGCTGGGGCAGGGCTGGGGATGGGGGCTGGGCTGGGGCTGGGCTGGGGCTTGGCCTGGGCTAGGTCCAGGGTAGGGGCTGGGCTGGGGCTGGGGCTGGGCCGGGGCAGGGCTGGGGCAGGGGCTGGGCTGGGGCCGAGTGTGGGGCTGGGGCTGGGGCTGAGGGCAGGGCTGGGGCTAGAGCTGGGGCAGGGCTGGGGCAGGGCTGGGGCTGCGTTCGGTGCAGAGCTGGGGCTGGGGCAGGGCGGGGTCTGGGGCAGGGCTGGGCTAGGGCTGAACTGGGGCAGGGCTGGGGCTGGGGCTGGGCTGGGGGCAGGGATGGGGCTGGGTCTGGGGCTTGGGCTGATGCAGGGCTGGACCTGGGCTGGGGTGAGGCGGAAGTGGGGCTTGGGCTGGGTCCAGGGCAGGGGCTGGGCTGGGGATGGGGCTGGGCTGGGGATGGGCCTAGGCTGGGGCAGGGCGGGGGCTGGGCTAGGGCTGGGCTAGGGCTGGGCTGCGACTAGGACTGGGCTGGGGCAGGGACTGGGGCAGGGCTAGGGCTGGGGCTGCAGCTGGGGCCGGGCTAGGGCTGGGCTGGAGGCAAGGATGGGGCTGGGGCTGTGGCTGGGCCAGTGCTTGGGCTGGGCTGGGACCGGGGCTGGGCTGGGGTAGGACTGGCACAGGGCTGGGGCTGTGGCTGGGTCTGGGGTGGAGACTGGGGCAGGGCTAGGCCTGGGGCTGGGCTGGGGCCAAGGTTGGGGCTGGGGCTGGGCTGGTTGCAGGGTGGGGCTGGGGCTGGGGCTGCGGACAGGGCTGGGGCTAGGGCTGTGGCTGGGGCTAGGGACAGGGCTGGGGCCAGGCTGGGTCTGGGGCTGGGCTGAGGGCAGGGTTGGGCTGAGGGCAGGGCTGGGGCTGGGGGCTGGGATGGGGCAGGACTGGGACTGCGGCAGGGGCACGGGCCGAGGCTGGGGACAGGGCTAGGGCTGGAGCTAGGGCAGGACTGGGGCCAGGCTGGGGCTGGGTTCGGCTCAGGGGTGGGGCTTGGTCCAGGGCTGGGGCTGGGCTGAGGGCACGGCTGGGCTAGGCCTGGGACTGGGGCAGGGCTGGGCTAAGGCTGGGCTGGTGCCGGGGATGGAGCCGGGGGGTGGGGCTGGGGCTGGGTCCAGGGCTGGGGCAGGGCTGTGGCTGGGGTTGGGCTGGGGCTGGGCTGGGGCTTGGGTTGGGCATGGGCAGGGCTGGAGCTGGCGTTGGGCTGGGGCTGGGGCTGGGGCTGGGCTGGGGCTGGGGCTGGGTCCAGGGCTGGGGCTGGGCTGTGGCTGGAGCTGGGCTGGGGCTGGGACTGGGTCCAGGGCAGGGGCTGGACTGGGGCTGGGGCTAGAGCTGGGGCAGGGCTGGGTCTGGGCTATGACTGGGGCTGGGTCCAGGGTGGGGCTGGGCTGTGGCTGGAGCTGGGCTGGGGCTGTGAATGGGGCTGGGGCTGGGCTGGGACTGGGCTGGGGCAGGGCTGGGGCTGGGGTGGGGCTGGGCTGGGGCTGGGTCCAGGGCTGGGGCTGGGCTGGGGCTGGGGCTGGGCCGAGGCTGTGAATGGGGCTGGGGCAGGGCTGGGGCTGGGCTGGGGCTGTGAATGGGGCTGGGGCTGGGCTGGGGCTGGGCTGGGGCTGGGCTGGGGCAGGGCTTTGGCTGGGGCTGGAGCTGGGCTGGGGGCAGGGCTGGGGCTGGGGCTGGGTCCCGGGCTGGGGCTGGGCGGTGGTTGGGGCTGGGCTGGGGCAGGGATTTGGCTGGGGCTGGGGCTGGGGCTTGGGCTGGGGCAGGTCTGGGCCTGGGCTGGGGATGAGGCTGGGGTGGGGCTGGGGCTGGGTCCAGGGCAGGGTTGGGGCTGGGGCTGGGCTGGGGCAGGGCTGGGGCTGGGCTGGGGCTGTGAATGGGGCTGGGGCTGGGCTGGGACTGGGCTGGGGCAGGGCTGGGGCTGGGGTGGGGCTGGGCTGGGGCTGGGTCCAGGGCTGGGGCTGGGCTGGGGCTGGGGCTGGGCCGAGGCTGTGAATGGGGCTGGGGCAGGGCTGGGGCTGGGCTGGGGCTGTGAATGGGGCTGGGGCTGGGCTGGGGCTGGGCTGGGGCTGGGCTGGGGCAGGGCTTTGGCTGGGGCTGGAGCTGGGCTGGGGGCAGGGCTGGGGCTGGGGCTGGGCTGAGGGCAGGGCTTTGGCTGGGGCTGGGTCCCGGGCTGGGGCTGGGCGGTGGTTGGGGCTGGGCTGGGGCAGGGATTTGGCTGGGGCTGGGGCTGGGGCTTGGGCTGGGGCAGGTCTGGGCCTGGGCTGGGGGATGAGGCTGGGGTGGGGCTGGGGCTGGGTCCAGGGCAGGGTTGGGGCTGGGGCTGGGCTGGGGCAGGGCTGGGGCTGGGCTGGGGTTGTGGCTGGGTCCAGGCTGGCTCTGGGGCTGGGCTGGGGGCAGGGCTGGGGCTGGGCGGTGGCTGGGACTGGGTCCAGGGCTGGGGACAGGGCTGGGGCCAGGCTGGGGCTGGGGCTGGGCTGAGGGCAGGGCTGGGGCTGGAGTTGGGCTGGGGCTGGGGCGGGGTCCAAGGCTGTGGCAGGGCTGTGGCTGGGGCTGGGCTGGGGCTGGGCTAGGGCTTGGCTGGGGCCGGGGCTGCAACTGGGGCTGGGGCTGGGCTGAGGGCAGGGCTGGGGCTGGGGGCTGGGCTGGGGCTGGGGTTGGGCTGGGGCTGGGGCGGGGTCCAGGGCTGTGGCAGGGCTGTGGCTGGGGCTGGGCTGTGGCTGGGCTAGGGCTTGGCTGGGGGCTGGGCTGGTGCTGGGGCTGGTCTGAGGCCTTGTACTGGGCTGGGGCTGGGCTGGGGCTAGGGCCGGGGCTGGAACCAAGGCTTGGGCAGGTCTGGGGCTGGGCTCGGGCCGGGACTGGGGCTGGGCTGGGGCTGGGCTGGGGCTGGGGCCGGGGCTGGAACCAAGGCTTGGGCAGGGCTGGGGCTGGGCTTGGGCCGGGGCTGGGGCTGTGCTGGGGCTGGGGCTGGGCCGAGGCTGTGAATGGGGCTGGGGCAGGGCTGGGGCTGGGCTGGGGCTGTGAATGGGGCTGGGGCTGGGCTGGGGCTGGGCTGGGGCTGGGCTGGGGCAGGGCTTTGGCTGGGGCTGGAGCTGGGCTGGGGGCAGGGCTGGGGCTGGGGCTGGGGCTGGGCTGAGGGCAGGGCTTTGGCTGGGGCTGGGTCCCGGGCTGGGGCTGGGCGGTGGTTGGTCTGGGCTGGGGCAGGGATTTGGCTGGGGCTGGGGCTGGGCTGGGGGCAGGGCTGGGGCTGGGGCTGGGGCTTGGGCTGGGGCAGGTCTGGGCCTGGGCTGGGGACGAGGCTGGGGTGGGGCTGGGGCTGGGTCCAGGGCAGGGTTGGGGCTGGGGCTGGGCTGGGGCAGGGCTGGGGCTGGGCTGGGGCTGGGGCTGGGTCCAGGCTGGCTCTGGGGCTGGGCTGGGGGCAGGGCTGGGGCTGGGCGGTGGCTGGGACTGGGTCCAGGGCTGGGGACAGGGCTGGGGCCAGGCTGGGGCTGGGGCTGGGCTGAGGGCAGGGCTGGGGCTGGGGGCTGGGCTGGGGCTGGGGTTGGGCTGGGGCTGGGGCGGGGTCCAGGGCTGTGGCAGGGCTGTGGCTGTGGCAGGGCTGGGGACAGGGCTGGGGCCAGGCTGGGTCTGGGGCTGGGCTGAGGGCAGGGCTGGGGCTGGGGGCTGGGGCGGGGCAGGACTGGGACTGGGGCAGGGGCACGGGCCGAGGCTGGGGACAGGGCTAGGGCTGGAGCTAGGGCAGGGCTGGGGCCAGGCTGGGGCTGGGTTCGGCTCAGGGCTGGGGCTTGGTCCAGGGCTGGGGCTGGGCTGAGGGCACAGCTGGGCTAGGCCTGGGGCTGAGGCAGGTCTAGGTTAGGGCTGGGCTTGGGATGGGGCTGGGGCTGGGACTGGGGCTGGGCTGGGGACAGGGCTGGGGCTGGGGCTGGGCTGAGGGTGGGGCTGGGGCCAGGGCAGTTTCGGGGCTGGGGCCAGGGCACTTTCAGGGCTGGGACTGGGCTGGGGCTGGGGCTGGGCTGAGGGCAGGGCTGGGGCAGGGCTGGGGATGGGGGCTGGGATGGGGCAGGACTGGGGCTGGGGCTGGAACCAAGGCTTGGGCAGGGCTGGGGCTGAAGGCTGGGGCCGAGGCTGGGCTGGGGCTGGGCTGGGGCTAGGGCTGGGCTGGGGCTGGGGCAAGGGTGAGCTGGTGGCTGGGCAGGGCTGGGGCAGAGCTGGGGCTGGGCTGGGGCTGAGCTGTGGGCAGGGCTGGGCTGGGGCTTGGGCAGGGGATGGGCTGGGTCTAGGGCTGGGGCTGTGCTGGTGCTGTGCTGGGAGTGGGCTGGGGACTAGGGCAGGGGCAGGGCTGGGGCAGGGCTGGGGCTGGGCTGGGGCCAGGTCTGGGGCTGGAGGCTGGGGCCGGGGCTGGGCTGGGGCTGGGCTGGAGCTAGGGCCGGGGCTGGAACTGGGGCTGGGGCAGGGGTTGGTGCCGGGGCTGGGCTGGGCATGAGCTGGGGCAGGGCTGGGGCTTGGGCTGGGGCCGGGGCTGGGCTGGGGCTGAGTTGGGGGTGGGGTGGGGGCTGGAGCAGGGCTAGGACTTGGCTGGGGGCTGGGCTGGTGCTGGGGCTGGTCTGAGGCCTTGTACTGGGCTGGGGCTGGGCTGGGGCTAGGGCCGGGGCTGGAACCAAGGCTTGGGCAGGTCTGGGGCTGGGCTCAGGCCGGGACTGGGGCTGGGCTGGGGCTGGGCTGGGGCTGGGGCCGGGGCTGGAACCAAGGCTTGGGCAGGGCTGGGGCTGGGCTTGGGCCGGGGCTGGGGCTGGGCTGGGGTAGGGGGCTGGGTCCGGGGATGGGGCAAGGCTGGGGCTAGGAATGGGGCTGGGGCAGGACTGGGGCAGGGCTGGTGGCAGGGCTGGGGCTGGGCTGGGGCTGGGGGCTGGGGCCGGCGCAGGGGGCATGGCTGGGGCTGGGCTGGGGCTGGGCTGGGGCTGGGGCTGCAGACAGGGCTGGGGCTAGGGCTGAGGTAGGGGTAGGGCTGGGGCTGGATTGGGGCCAGGGCTGGGGCAGGACTAGGCTTGAGGCTGGGCCTTGGGCTGGGGCTGGGTTGGCGCAGGGCTGGGGCTCGGGCTGGAACCAAGGCACGGGCAGGGCTGGGGCTGGGGCAGGAGCCAGGGCTGGGGCAGGAGCCAGGGCTGGGGCAGGGCTGAGGTCAGGCCTAGGGCTGGGGCTGGGGCAGGGCTGGGGCTAGGCTGGGGCTGGGCCTGGGGCTGGGCTGTGGCTGGGGCTCGGGACAGGGCTGGGGCTCGGCTGGGGCTGGGGCTGGGCTGAGGGCAGGGCTGGGGCTGGGGGCTGGGATGGGGCAGATCTGGGACTGGGGCAGGGGCACGAGCCGAGGCTGGGGACAGGGCTAGGGCTGGAGCTAGGGCAGGGCTGGGGCCAGGCTGGGGCTGGGTTCGGCTCAGGGGTGGGGCTTGGTCCAGGGCTGGGGCTGGGCTAGGGCAGGGCTGGGGCTGGGGCTGGGCTGGGGCTGGGTCCAGGGCTGTGTCTGGGCTGTGTCTGGAGCTGGGCTGGGGCTGAGGGTGGGGCCGGGCTGGGCCTGGGTTCGGTGCAGGGCTGGGGCTGGGGCTGGGGCTGGGCTGGGGCTGGGGATGGGGCCGTGAGTGGGGCTTGGCTGGGGCCGGGGCTGGGGCTGGGGATGAGGCTGGGCTGGGGGCAGGGATGGGGATGAGGCTGGGCTGGGGCTGGGGCTGGGTCCAGGGCAGGGGCTGGGCTGGGGCTGGGGCAGGGCTGGTGCAGGGCTGGGGCTGGGGCTGGGCTGGGGGCAGGGCTGGGGCTGGGCGGTGGCTGGGGCTGGGCTTGGGCTGGGCTGGGGCTGGGACTGGGTCCAGGGCAGGGGCTGGACTGGGGCTGGGGCTAGGCTGGGTCCAGGGCTGGGGCTGGGGTGGGGCTGGGACTGGGGCAGGGCTAGGGCTGGGCTGGGGGCAAGGATGGGGTTTGGGCTGGGGTTGGGCCAGGGCTTGGGCTGGGCTGGGACCGGGGCTGGGCTGGGGTAGGGCTGGCACAGGGCTAGGCCTGGGGCTGGGCTGGGGCCGAGTCTGGGGCTGGGTCTGGGGCCGGGGCAGGGGCAGGGCTGGGACAGGGCTTGAATTGGTGCTGGGCTGGGGCCAAGGTTGGGGCTGGGGCTGGGCTGGTGGCGAGGGTGGGGCTGGGGCTGGGGCTGCGGACAGGGCTGGGGCTAGGGCTGAGGTCAGGCCTAGGGCTGCGGATGGGGCAGGGCTGGGGCTAGGCTGGGGCAGGGCCTGGGGCTGGGCTGTGGCTGGGGCTCGGGACAGGGCTGGGGCTGGGCAGGGCGGGGGCTGGGGCAGGGCTAGGTTGGGGCTGGGCTGAGGCCGGGGCTGGGCCCGGGCCTGGGGCTGGGCTGAGGGCAGGGCTGGGGCTGGGGCTGGGGCTGGGGCTGGGGTGGGGCTGGGACTGGGTCCAGGGCTGGGGCTGGGCATGGACCGGGACTGGGCAGGGGTAGGGCTGGGGCAGGGGCTGGGCTGGGGACGAGGGTGGGGCAGGGCTGGGGCTGGGCATGGACCGGGACTGGGCAGGGGTAGGGCCGGGGCTGGGGTTGGGCTGGGGCAGGGCTGGGGCTGGGGTTGGGCACGGGCCGCGGCTGGGGACAGGGCTAGGGCTGGGGCTGGGGCTGGGGCTGGGCTGGGGCTTGGGCTGGGGCCGGGGCTGGGCTGGGGCTGAGCTGGGGGTGGGGTGGGGGCTGGAGCAGGGCTAGGACTTGGCTGGGGGCTGGGCTGGTGCTGGGGCTGGTCTGAGGCCTTGTACTGGGCTGGGGCTGGGCTGGGGCTAGGGCCGGGGCTGGAACCAAGGCTTGGGCAGGTCTGGGGCTGGGCTCAGGCCGGGACTGGGGCTGGGCTGGGGCTGGGCTGGGGCTGGGGCCGGGGCTGGAACCAAGGCTTGGGCAGGGCTGGGGCTGGGCTTGGGCCGGGGCTGGGGCTGGGCTGGGGTAGGGGGCTGGGTCCGGGGATGGGGCAAGGCTGGGGCTAGGAATGGGGCTGGGGCAGGACTGGGGCAGGGCTGGTGGCAGGGCTGGGGCTGGGCTGGGGCTGGGGGCTGGGGCCGGCGCAGGGGGCATGGCTGGGGCTGGGCTGGGGCTGGGCTGGGGCTGGGGCTGCAGACAGGGCTGGGGCTAGGGCTGAGGTAGGGGTAGGGCTGGGGCTGGATTGGGGCCAGGGCTGGGGCAGGACTAGGCTTGAGGCTGGGCCTTGGGCTGGGGCTGGGTTGGCGCAGGGCTGGGGCTCGGGCTGGAACCAAGGCACGGGCAGGGCTGGGGCTGGGGCAGGAGCCAGGGCTGGGGCAGGAGCCAGGGCTGGGGCAGGGCTGAGGTCAGGCCTAGGGCTGGGGCTGGGGCAGGGCTGGGGCTAGGCTGGGGCTGGGCCTGGGGCTGGGCTGTGGCTGGGGCTCGGGACAGGGCTGGGGCTCGGCTGGGGCTGGGGCTGGGCTGAGGGCAGGGCTGGGGCTGGGGGCTGGGATGGGGCAGATCTGGGACTGGGGCAGGGGCACGAGCCGAGGCTGGGGACAGGGCTAGGGCTGGAGCTAGGGCAGGGCTGGGGCCAGGCTGGGGCTGGGTTCGGCTCAGGGGTGGGGCTTGGTCCAGGGCTGGGGCTGGGCTAGGGCAGGGCTGGGGCTGGGGCTGGGCTGGGGCTGGGTCCAGGGCTGTGTCTGGGCTGTGTCTGGAGCTGGGCTGGGGCTGAGGGTGGGGCCGGGCTGGGCCTGGGTTCGGTGCAGGGCTGGGGCTGGGGCTAGGGCTGGGCTGGGGCTGGGGATGGGGCCGTGAGTGGGGCTTGGCTGGGGCCGGGGCTGGGGCTGGGGATGAGGCTGGGCTGGGGGCAGGGATGGGGATGAGGCTGGGCTGGGGCTGGGGCTGGGTCCAGGGCAGGGGCTGGGCTGGGGCTGGGGCAGGGCTGGTGCAGGGCTGGGGCTGGGGCTGGGCTGGGGGCAGGGCTGGGGCTGGGCGGTGGCTGGGGCTGGGCTTGGGCTGGGCTGGGGCTGGGACTGGGTCCAGGGCAGGGGCTGGACTGGGGCTGGGGCTAGGCTGGGGCAGGGCTGGGGCTGGGCTGGGGCTGGGGCTGGGTCCAGGGTGGGGCTGGGTCCAGGGCCGGGGCTAGGACTGGTTCCGGGCTGGGGCTGGGGCTGGGCTGAGGGCAGGGCTGGGGCAGGGCTGGGGATGGGGCTGGGCTGGGGCTGGGTCCAGGGCTGTGGCTGGGCTGTGGCTGGAGCTGGGCTGGAGCTGAGGGTGGGGCTGGGGCTGGGCTAGGGCGGGGCTGGGGCTGGGGCTGCGACTGGGGCTGGGACCAGGGCAGGGGCTGGGGCTGTGGCTGGGGCTGGGCTGGGGCTGGGTCCAGCGCAGGGGCTGGGCTGGGGCTGGGGCTGGGCCGGGGCAGGGCTGGGGCAGGAGCTGGGCTGGGGCCGAGGGTGGGGCTGGGGCTGGGGTGGGGCTGAGGGCAGGGCTGGGCTAGGGCTGGGGCAGGGGTAGGGGCCGGGGCTGGAGACAGGGCTGGGGCCAGAGCTGGGGCAGGGCTGGGGCCGGGCTGGGGCTGGGTTCGGTGCAGGGCTGGGGCTGGGCAGGGGTGGGCAGGGGCAGGGCTAGGTTAGGGCTGGGCTGAGGCTGGGGCTGGGTCCGGGCCTGGGGCTGGGCTGAGGGCAGGGCTGGGGTAGGGCTGGGGCTGGGTCAGGGCTGGGCTAGGGCTGGGCTGGGGCTGGGGATGGGTCCAGGGCTGGGGCTGGGCTGGGGCTGGTTCTGGGCTGGGGCAGTGCTGGGGCAGGGGCTGGGGCAGGGGCTGGGCTGGGGCCGAGGGTGGGGCTGGGGCTGAGGGCAGGGCGGGGCTAGGGCTGGGGCTGGGGCAGGGGCCGGGGCTGGGGACAGGGCTGCGGCCGGGCTAGGGCTGGGGCTGGGTCTGGGGCAGGGCTGGGCTACGGCTGGGCTGGGACCGGGGATGGGTCCGGGGGTGGGGCTGGGGCTGGGGCAGGGCTAGGCCTGGGCTGGGGATGAGGCTGGGGTGGGGCTGGGGCTGGGGCTGGGTCCAGGGCTGGGGCTGGGGTGGGGCTGGGACTGGGGCAGGGCTAGGGCTGGGCTGGGGGCAAGGATGGGGTTTGGGCTGGGGTTGGGCCAGGGCTTGGGCTGGGCTGGGACCGGGGCTGGGCTGGGGTAGGGCTGGCACAGGGCTAGGCCTGGGGCTGGGCTGGGGCCGAGTCTGGGGCTGGGTCTGGGGCCGGGGCAGGGGCAGGGCTGGGGCAGGGCTTGAATTGGTGCTGGGCTGGGGCCAAGGTTGGGGCTGGGGCTGGGCTGGTGGCGAGGGTGGGGCTGGGGCTGGGGCTGGGGCTGCGGACAGGGCTGGGGCTAGGGCTGAGGTCAGGCCTAGGGCTGCGGATGGGGCAGGGCTGGGGCTAGGCTGGGGCAGGGCCTGGGGCTGGGCTGTGGCTGGGGCTCGGGACAGGGCTGGGGCTGGGCAGGGCGGGGGCTGGGGCAGGGCTAGGTTGGGGCTGGGCTGAGGCCGGGGCTGGGCCCGGGCCTGGGGCTGGGCTGAGGGCAGGGCTGGGGCTGGGGCTGGGGCTGGGGCTGGGGCTGGGATGGGGCAGGGCTGGGGCTGGGCAGGGGATGAGGCTGGGGTGGGGCTGGGACTGGGTCCAGGGCTGGGGCTGGGCATGGACCGGGACTGGGCAGGGGTAGGGCTGGGGCAGGGGCTGGGCTGGGGACGAGGGTGGGGCAGGGCTGGGGCTGGGCATGGACCGGGACTGGGCAGGGGTAGGGCCGGGGCTGGGGTTGGGCTGGGGCAGGGCTGGGGCTGGGGTTGGGCACGGGCCGCGGCTGGGGACAGGGCTAGGGCTGGGGCTGGGGCTGGGCTGGGGCTGGGGCTGGGTCCAGGGCTGGGGCTGGGCTGTGGCTGGAGCTGGGCTAGGGCTGAGGGTGGGGCTGGGGCTGGGCTGGAGCTGGGTCCTGGGCGGGGGATGGGGCTGGGGCAGGGCTGTGGCTGGAGCTGGGCTGGGGCCGGGGATGGGGTCGTGAGTGGGGCTGGGCTGGGGCCGGGGCTGGGGCCGGGGTTGGGGCTGTGGCTGGGGTTGGGGCGGGGACTGGGAGAGGGCTGGGGCTGGGGTGGGTCCAGGGCTGGGGCTGGGCGGTGGCTGGGGCTGGGCTGGGGCAGGGCTGGGGCTGGGGCTGGGCTGGGGCCAGAGATGGGGATGGGGCTGGGCTGGGCTGGGGGAAGGGATGGGGCTGGGGCTGGGTCCAGGGCAGGGGATGGGCTGGGGCTGGGGCTAGGCTGGGGCAGGGCTGGGGCTGGGGCTGGGGCTGGGTCCAGAGTGGGGCTGGGGCTGGGCTGGGGTCAGGGCTGGGGCTGGGCGGTGGCTGGGGCTGGGCTGGGGCTGGGGCTGGGTCCAGGGTGGGGCTGGGGCTGGGCTGGGGTCAGGGCTGGGTCTGGGCTATGGCTGGGGCTGGGTGCAGGGTGGGGCTGGGGCTGGGTCCAGGGTGGGGCTGGGGCCGGGGCTGGGGCAGGGCTGGGGCCGGGCTGGGGCTGGGCTGAGGGCTGTGGCTGGGGCAGGGCTGGGGCTGGGGCTGTGGCTTGGCTGGGTCCAGGGCTGTGGCTGGGCTGTGGCTGGGCTGGGGCTGGGTCCAGGGCTGGGGCTGGGCTGGGGCTTGGGCTGGGCCGGGGCAGGGCTGGGGCAGGGGCTGGCCTGGGGCCGAGGGTGGGGCTGGGGCTGGGGCTGAGGGCAGGGGCCGGGGCTGGGGACAGGGCTGGGGCCAGAGCTGGGGCAGGGCTGGGGCAGGGCTGGGACTGAGTTCGGTGCAGGGCTGGGGCAGGGCTGGGCTAGGGCTGGGCTGGGGCTGGGGATGGGGCCGTGAGTGGGGCTTGGCTGGGGCCGGGCCTGGGGCTGGGTTTGGGGCTGGGGCTGGGGCAGGGCTGGGCCTGGGCTGGGGATGAGGCTGGGGTGGGGCTGGGGCTGGGTCCAGGGCAGGGCAGGGGCTGGGGCTGGGGCTGGGGCCGGGCTAGGGCTGGGCTGGGGGCAAGGATTAGGCTGGGGCGGGGGCTGGGCCAGGGCTTGGGCTGGGCTGGGACCGGGGCTGGGCTGGGGTAGTGCTGGCACAGGGCTGGGGCTGTGGCTGGGCCTGGGGCGGGGACTGGGGCAGGGCTGGAACTGGGGCTGTCCTGGGGCCAAGGTTGGGGCAGGGGCTGGGCTGGTGGCGAGGGTGGGGCTGGGGCTGGGGCTGCGGACAGGGCTGGGGCTAGGGCTGAGGTAGGGGTAGGGCTGGGGCTGGATTGGGGCCAGGGCTGGGGCAGGATTAGGCTTGAGGCTGGGCCTTGGGCTGGGGCTGGGTTGGTGCAGGGCTGGGGCTGGGGCTGGGGCACGGGCCAAGGCTGGGGACAGGGCTAGGGCTGGAGCTAGGGCAGGTCTAGGGCCAGGCTGGGGCTGGGTTCGGCTCAGGGGTGGGGCTGGGTCCAGGGCTGGGGCTGGGCTGAGGGCACGGCTGGGCTAGGCCTGGGACTGGGGCAGGGCTGGGCTAGGGCTGGGTTGGTGCCGGGAATGGGGTCGGGGGTGGGGCTGGGGCTGGGGCTGGGTCCAGGGCTGGGGCAGGGCTGTGGCTGGGGTTGGGCTGGGGCTGGGCTGGGGCTGGGGTTGGGCATGGGCAGGGCTGGAGCTGGCGTTGGGCTGGGGCGGGGGCTGGGGCTAGGCTGGGGCTGGGGCAGGGCTGTGGCTGGAGCTGGGCTGGGGCCGGGGATGGGGCCGTGAGTGGGGCTGGGCTGGGGCAGGGGCTGGGGCCGGTGTTGGGGCTGTGGCTGGGGCTGTGGTTGGGGCGGGGACTGGGAGAGGGCTGGGGCTGGGTTGGGTCCAGGGCTGGGGCTGGGCGGTGGCTGGGGCTCGGCTGGGGCAGGGCTGGGGGTGGGGCTGGGCTGGGGGCAGAGATGGGGATGGGGCTGGGGCTGGGTCTGGGGCTTGGGCTGGGGCAGGGCTGGGCCTGGGCTGGGGATGAGGCTGGGGTGGGGCCGGGGCTGGGTCCAGGGCAGGGGATGGGCTGGGGCTGGGGCTAGGCTGGGGCAGGGCTGGGGCTGGGGCTGGGGCTGGGTCCAGGGCTGGGGCTGGGCTGGGGTTGGGGCTGGGCTGGGGCAGTGCTGGGGCTGGGATGAGGCTGGGCTGGGACCAGGACCGGGCTGGGGCAGGGACTGGGGCAGGGCTGGGGCTGGGGCTGGGGCTGGGGCTGGGGCTGGGATGGGGATGGGGCTGGGGCTGGGGCTTGGGCTGGGGCAGGGCTGGGGCTGGGCAGGGGATGAGGCTGGGGTGGGGCTGGGGCTGGGTCCAGGGCAGGGCTAGGGCTGGGGCTGGGGCTGGGGCTGGGGCTGGGGCTGGGATGGGGATGGGGCTGGGGCTGGGGCTTGGGCTGGGGCAGGGCTGGGGCTGGGCAGGGGATGAGGCTGGGGTGGGGCTGGGGCTGGGTCCAGGGCAGGGCTAGGGCTGGGGCTGGGGCTGGGCTGGGGCCGAGGGTGGGGCTTGGGCAGGGCTGGGGCTGGGGCTGAAACCAAGTCTTGGGCAGGGCTGGGTCTGGGTCTGGGGCTGGGCAGGGCTGGGGCTGGGCATGGACCGGGAGTGGGCAGGGGTAAAGCTGGGGCAGGGGCTGGGCTGGGAACGAGGGTGGGGCAGGGCTGGGGCTGGGCATGGACCGGGATTGGGTAGGGGTAGGGCTGGGGCTGTGGCTGGGTCTGGGGTGGAGACTGGGGCAGGGCTAGGCCTGGGGCTGGGCTGGGGCCAAGGTTGGGGCTGGGGCTGGGCTGGTTGCAGGGTGGGGCTGGGGCTGGGGCTGCGGACAGGGCTGGGGCTAGGGCTGTGGCTGGGGCTAGGGACAGGGCTGGGGCCAGGCTGGGTCTGGGGCTGGGCTGAGGGCAGGGTTGGGCTGAGGGCAGGGCTGGGGCTGGGGGCTGGGATGGGGCAGGACTGGGACTGCGGCAGGGGCACGGGCCGAGGCTGGGGACAGGGCTAGGGCTGGAGCTAGGGCAGGACTGGGGCCAGGCTGGGGCTGGGTTCGGCTCAGGGGTGGGGCTTGGTCCAGGGCTGGGGCTGGGCTGAGGGCACGGCTGGGCTAGGCCTGGGACTGGGGCAGGGCTGGGCTAAGGCTGGGCTGGTGCCGGGGATGGAGCCGGGGGTGGGGCTGGGGCTGGGTCCAGGGCTGGGGCAGGGCTGTGGCTGGGGTTGGGCTGGGGCTGGGCTGGGGCTTGGGTTGGGCATGGGCAGGGCTGGAGCTGGCGTTGGGCTGGGGCTGGGGCTGGGGCTGGGGCTGGGCTGGGGCTGGGGCTGGGTCCAGGGCTGGGGCTGGGCTGTGGCTGGAGCTGGGCTGGGGCTGGGACTGGGTCCAGGGCAGGGGCTGGACTGGGGCTGGGGCTAGAGCTGGGGCAGGGCTGGGTCTGGGCTATGACTGGGGCTGGGTCCAGGGTGGGGCTGGGCTGTGGCTGGAGCTGGGCTGGGGCTGTGAATGGGGCTGGGGCTGGGCTGGGACTGGGCTGGGGCAGGGCTGGGGCTGGGGTGGGGCTGGGCTGGGGCTGGGTCCAGGGCTGGGGCTGGGCTGGGGCTGGGGCTGGGCCAAGGCTGTGAATGGGGCTGGGGCTGGGCTGGGGCTGGGCTGGGGCTGGGCTGGGGCAGGGCTTTGGCTGGGGCTGGAGCTGGGCTGGGGGCAGGGCTGGGGCTGGGGCTGGGCTGAGGGCAGGGCTTTGGCTGGGGCTGGGTCCCGGGCTGGGGCTGGGCGGTGGTTGGGGCTGGGCTGGGGCAGGGATTTGGCTGGGGCTGGGGCTGGGCTGGGGGCAGGGCTGGGGCTGGGGCTGGGGCTTGGGCTGGGGCAGGTCTGGGCCTGGGCTGGGGATGAGGCTGGGGTGGGGCTGGGGCTGGGTCCAGGGCAGGGTTGGGGCTGGGGCTGGGCTGGGGCAGGGCTGGGGCTGGGCTGGGGCTGGGGCTGGGTCCAGGCTGGCTCTGGGGCTGGGCTGGGGGCAGGGCTGGGGCTGGGCGGTGGCTGGGACTGGGTCCAGGGCTGGGGACAGGGCTGGGGCCAGGCTGGGGCTGGGGCTGGGCTGAGGGCAGGGCTGGGGCTGGGGTTGGGCTGGGGCTGGGGCGGGGTCCAAGGCTGTGGCAGGGCTGTGGCTGGGGCTGGGCTGGGGCTGGGCTAGGGCTTGGCTGGGGCCGGGGGCTGCGACTGGGGCTGGGGCTGGGCTGGGGGCAGGGCTGGGGCTGGGGGCTGGGCTGGGGCTGGGGTTGGGCTGGGGCTGGGGCGGGGTCCAGGGCTGTGGCAGGGCTGTGGCCGGGGCTGGGCTGTGGCTGGGCTAGGGCTTGGCTGGGGGCTGGGCTGGTGCTGGGGCTGGTCTGAGGCCTTGTACTGGGCTGGGGCTGGGCTGGGGCTAGGGCCGGGGCTGGAACCAAGGCTTGGGCAGGTCTGGGGCTGGGCTCGGGCCGGGACTGGGGCTGGGCTGGGGCTGGGCTGGGGCTGGGGCCGGGGCTGGAACCAAGGCTTGGGCAGGGCTGGGGCTGGGCTTGGGCCGGGGCTGGGGCTGTGCTGGGGCTGGGGCTGGGCCGAGGCTGTGAATGGGGCTGGGGCAGGGCTGGGGCTGGGCTGGGGCTGTGAATGGGGCTGGGGCTGGGCTGGGGCTGGGCTGGGGCTGGGCTGGGGCAGGGCTTTGGCTGGGGCTGGAGCTGGGCTGGGGGCAGGGCTGGGGCTGGGCGGTGGCTGGGACTGGGTCCAGGGCTGGGGACAGGGCTGGGGCCAGGCTGGGTCTGGGGCTGGGCTGAGGGCAGGGCTGGGGCTGGGGGCTGGGGCGGGGCAGGACTGGGACTGGGGCAGGGGCACGGGCCGAGGCTGGGGACAGGGCTAGGGCTGGAGCTAGGGCAGGACTGGGGCCAGGCTGGGGCTGGGTTCGGCTCAGGGCTGGGGCTTGGTCCAGGGCTGGGGCTGGGCTGAGGGCACAGCTGGGCTAGGCCTGGGGCTGGGGCAGGTCTAGGTTAGGGCTGGGCTTGGGATGGGGCTGGGGCTGGGACTGGGGCTGGGCTGGGGACAGGGCTGGGGCTGGGGCTGGGCTGAGGGTGGGGCTGGGGCCAGGGCAGTTTCGGGGCTGGGGCCAGGGCACTTTCAGGGCTGGGACTGGGCTGGGGCTGGGGCTGGGCTGAGGGCAGGGCTGGGGCAGGGCTGGGGATGGGGGCTGGGATGGGGCAGGACTGGGGCTGGGGCTGGAACCAAGGCTTGGGCAGGGCTGGGGCTGAAGGCTGGGGCCGAGGCTGGGCTGGGGCTGGGCTGGGGCTAGGGCTGGGCTGGGGCTGGGGCAAGGGTGAGCTGGTGGCTGGGCAGGGCTGGGGCAGAGCTGGGGCTGGGCTGGGGCTGAGCTGTGGGCAGGGCTGGGCTGGGGCTTGGGCAGGGGATGGGCTGGGTCTAGGGCTGGGGCTGTGCTGGTGCTGTGCTGGGAGTGGGCTGGGGACTAGGGCAGGGGCAGGGCTGGGGCAGGGCTGAGGCTGGGCTGGGGCCAGGTCTGGGGCTGGAGGCTGGGGCCGGGGCTGGGCTGGGGCTGGGCTGGAGCTAGGGCCGGGGCTGGAACTGGGGCTGGGGCAGGGGTTGGTGCCGGGGCTGGGCTGGGCATGAGCTGGGGCAGGGCTGGGGCTTGGGCTGGGGCCGGGGCTGGGCTGGGGCTGAGCTGGGGGTGGGGTGGGGGCTGGAGCAGGGCTAGGACTTGGCTGGGGGCTGGGCTGGTGCTGGGGCTGGTCTGAGGCCTTGTACTGGGCTGGGGCTGGGCTGGGGCTAGGGCCGGGGCTGGAACCAAGGCTTGGGCAGGTCTGGGGCTGGGCTCAGGCCGGGACTGGGGCTGGGCTGGGGCTGGGCTGGGGCTGGGGCCAGGGCTGGAACCAAGGCTTGGGCAGGGCTGGGGCTGGGCTTGGGCCGGGGCTGGGGCTGGGCTGGGGTAGGGGGCTGGGTCCGGGGATGGGGCAAGGCTGGGGCTAGGAATGGGGCTGGGGCAGGACTGGGGCAGGGCTGGTGGCAGGGCTGGGGCTGGGCTGGGGCTGAGGGCTGGGGCCGGCGCAGGGGGCATGGCTGGGGCTGGGCTGGGGCTGGGCTGGGGCTGGGGCTGGGCCAGGGCTTGGGCTGGGCTGGGACCGGGGCTGGGCTGGGGTAGGGCTGGCACAGGGCTAGGCCTGGGGCTGGGCTGGGGCCGAGTCTGCGGCAGGGGCTGGGGCCGGGGCAGGGGCAGGGCTGCGGCAGGGCTTGAACTGGGGCTGGGGTGGGGCCAAGGTTGGGGCTGGGGCTGGGCTGGTGGTGAGGGTGGGGCTGGGGCTGGGGCTGGGGCTGCAGACAGGGCTGGGGCTAGGGCTGAGGTAGGGGTAGGGCTGGGGCTGGATTGGGGCCAGGGCTGGGGCAGGACTAGGCTTGAGGCTGGGCCTTGGGCTGGGGCTGGGTTGGCGCAGGGCTGGGGCTCGGGCTGGAACCAAGGCACGGGCAGGGCTGGGGCTGGGGCAGGAGCCAGGGCTGGGGCAGGAGCCAGGGCTGGGGCAGGGCTGAGGTCAGGCCTAGGGCTGGGGCTGGGGCAGGGCTGGGGCTAGGCTGGGGCTGGGCCTGGGGCTGGGCTGTGGCTGGGGCTCGGGACAGGGCTGGGGCTCGGCTGGGGCTGGGGCTGGGCTGAGGGCAGGGCTGGGGCTGGGGGCTGGGATGGGGCAGATCTGGGACTGGGGCAGGGGCACGAGCCGAGGCTGGGGACAGGGCTAGGGCTGGAGCTAGGGCAGGGCTGGGGCCAGGCTGGGGCTGGGTTCGGCTCAGGGGTGGGGCTTGGTCCAGGGCTGGGGCTGGGCTAGGGCAGGGCTGGGGCTGGGGCTGGGCTGGGGCTGGGTCCAGGGCTGTGTCTGGGCTGTGTCTGGAGCTGGGCTGGGGCTGAGGGTGGGGCCGGGCTGGGCCTGGGTTCGGTGCAGGGCTGGGGCTGGGGCTGGGGCTGGGCTGGGGCTGGGGATGGGGCCGTGAGTGGGGCTTGGCTGGGGCCGGGGCTGGGGCTGGGGATGAGGCTGGGCTGGGGGCAGGGATGGGGATGAGGCTGGGCTGGGGCTGGGGCTGGGTCCAGGGCAGGGGCTGGGCTGGGGCTGGGGCAGGGCTGGTGCAGGGCTGGGGCTGGGGCTGGGCTGGGGGCAGGGCTGGGGCTGGGCGGTGGCTGGGGCTGGGCTTGGGCTGGGCTGGGGCTGGGACTGGGTCCAGGGCAGGGGCTGGACTGGGGCTGGGGCTAGGCTGGGGCAGGGCTGGGGCTGGGCTGGGGCTGGGGCTGGGTCCAGGGTGGGGCTGGGTCCAGGGCCGGGGCTAGGACTGGTTCCGGGCTGGGGCTGGGGCTGGGCTGAGGGCAGGGCTGGGGCAGGGCTGGGGATGGGGCTGGGCTGGGGCTGGGTCCAGGGCTGTGGCTGGGCTGTGGCTGGAGCTGGGCTGGAGCTGAAGGTGGGGCTGGGGCTGGGCTAGGGCGGGGCTGGGGCTGGGGCTGCGACTGGGGCTGGGACCAGGGCAGGGGCTGGGGCTGTGGCTGGGGCTGGGCTGGGGCTGGGTCCAGCGCAGGGGCTGGGCTGGGGCTGGGGCTGGGCCGGGGCAGGGCTGGGGCAGGAGCTGGGCTGGGGCCGAGGGTGGGGCTGGGGCTGGGGTGGGGCTGAGGGCAGGGCTGGGCTAGGGCTGGGGCAGGGGTAGGGGCCGGGGCTGGAGACAGGGCTGGGGCCAGAGCTGGGGAAGGGCTGGGGCCGGGCTGGGGCTGGGTTCGGTGCAGGGCTGGGGCTGGGCAGGGGTGGGCAGGGGCAGGGCTAGGTTAGGGCTGGGCTGAGGCTGGGGCTGGGTCCGGGCCTGGGGCTGGGCTGAGGGCAGGGCTGGGGTAGGGCTGGGGCTGGGTCAGGGCTGGGCTAGGGCTGGGCTGGGGCTGGGGATGGGTCCAGGGCTGGGGCTGGGCTGGGGCTGGTTCTGGGCTGGGGCAGTGCTGGGGCAGGGGCTGGGGCAGGGGCTGGGCTGGGGCCGAGGGTGGGGCTGGGGCTGAGGGCAGGGCGGGGCTAGGGCTGGGGCTGGGGCAGGGGCCGGGGCTGGGGACAGGGCTGCGGCCGGGCTAGGGCTGGGGCTGGGTCTGGGGCAGGGCTGGGCTACGGCTGGGCTGGGACCGGGGATGGGTCCGGGGGTGGGGCTGGGGCTGGGGCAGGGCTAGGTCTGGGCTGGGGATGAGGCTGGGGTGGGGCTGGGGCTGGGTCCAGGGCTGGGGCTGGGGTGGGGCTGGGACTGGGGCAGGGCTAAGGCTGGGCTGGGGGCAAGGATGGGGTTTGGGCTGGGGTTGGGCCAGGGCTTGGGCTGGGCTGGGACCGGGGCTGGGCTGGGGTAGGGCTGGCACAGGGCTAGGCCTGGGGCTGGGCTGGGGCCGAGTCTGGGGCTGGGTCTGGGGCCGGGGCAGGGGCAGGGCTGGGGCAGGGCTTGAATTGGTGCTGGGCTGGGGCCAAGGTTGGGGCTGGGGCTGGGCTGGTGGCGAGGGTGGGGCTGGGGCTGGGGCTGGGGCTGCGGACAGGGCTGGGGCTAGGGCTGAGGTCAGGCCTAGGGCTGCGGATGGGGCAGGGCTGGGGCTAGGCTGGGGCAGGGCCTGGGGCTGGGCTGTGGCTGGGGCTCGGGACAGGGCTGGGGCTGGGCAGGGCGGGGGCTGGGGCAGGGCTAGGTTGGGGCTGGGCTGAGGCCGGGGCTGGGCCCGGGCCTGGGGCTGGGCTGAGGGCAGGGCTGGGGCTGGGGCTGGGGCTGGGGCTGGGGCTGGGATGGGGCAGGGCTGGGGCTGGGCAGGGGATGAGGCTGGGGTGGGGCTGGGACTGGGTCCAGGGCTGGGGCTGGGCATGGACCGGGACTGGGCAGGGGTAGGGCTGGGGCAGGGGCTGGGCTGGGGACGAGGGTGGGGCAGGGCTGGGGCTGGGCATGGACCGGGACTGGGCAGGGGTAGGGCTGGGGCTGGGGGCAGGGCTGGGGCTGGGGTTGGGCTGGGGCAGGGCTGGGGCTGGGGTTGGGCTGGGGCTGGGGCTGGGGCTGCAGCCGGGGCTGCGACTGGGGCTGGGTCCAGGGCTGGGGCTGGGGCAGGGGCTGGGCTGGGGCCGAGGGTGGGGCTGGGGCTGGGGCTGGGGCTGGGCTGGGGTAGGGCTGGCACAGGGCTAGGCCTGGGGCTGGGCTGGGGCTGAGGGTGGAGCCCGCCTGGGGCTGGGTTCGGTGCAGGGCTGGGGCTGGGGCTGGGGCTGGGCTGGGGCCGGGGGTGGGGCTGGGGCTGGGGCTGGGGCGGGGACTGGGAGAGGGCTGGGGCTGGGGCTGGGGATGAGGCTGGTCTGGAGGCAGGGATGGGGCTGGGCCTGCGCTGGGCTGGGGCAGGGCTGGGGATGAGGCTGGGGTGGGGCTGGGGCTGGGTCCAGGGCAGGGGCTGGGCTGGGGCTGGGGCTAGGCTGGGGCAGGGCTGGTGCAGGGCTGGGGCTGGGGCTGGGCTGGGGGCAGGGCTGGGGCTGGGCGGTGGCTGGGGCTGGGCTTGGGCTGGGCTGGACTGGGGCTGGGACTGGGTCCAGGGCAGGGGCTGGACTGGGGCTGGGGCTAGGCTGGGGCTGGGGCTGGGTCCAGGGTGGGGCTGAGTCCAGGGCTGGGGCAGGACTGGTTCCGGGCTGGGGCTGGGTTCGGTGCAGGGCTGGGGCTGGGCAGGGCGGGGGCTGGGGCAGGGCTAGGTTGGGGCTGGGCTGAGGCCGGGGCTGGGCCCGGGCCTGGGGCTGGGCTGAGGGCAGGGCTGGGGCTGGGGCTGGGGCTGGGGCTGGGATGGGGCAGGGCTGGGGCTGGGCAGGGGATGAGGCTGGGGTGGGGCTGGGACTGGGTCCAGGGCTGGGGCTGGGCATGGACCGGGACTGGGCAGGGGTAGGGCTGGGGCAGGGGCTGGGCTGGGGACGAGGGTGGGGCAGGGCTGGGGCTGGGCATGGACCGGGACTGGGCAGGGGTAGGGCCGGGGCTGGGGGCTGGGCTGGGGCTGTGGTTGGGCTGGGGCAGGGCTGGGGCTGGGGTTGGGCTGGGGCTGGGGCTGGGGCTGGGGCTGCAGCCGGGGCTGCGACTGGGGCTGGGTCCAGGGCTGGGGCTGGGGCAGGGGCTGGGCTGGGGCCGAGGGTGGGGCTGGGGCTGGGGCTGGGGCTGAGGGCAGGGCTGGGCTAGGGCTGGGGCTGGGGCAGGGGCCGGGGCTGGGGACAGGGCTGGGGCCGGGCTAGGGCTGGGTTCGGTGCAGGGCTGGGGCTGGCAAGGGCTGGGGCTGGGTCTGGGGCAGGGCTGGGCTACGGCTGGGCTGGGACCGGGGATGGGTCCGGGGGTGGGGCTGGGGCTGGGGCAGGGCTAGGCCTGGGCTGGGGATGAGGCTGGGGTGGGGCTGGTGCTGGGTCCAGGGCTGGGGCTGGGCTGGGGGCAAGGATGGGGTTTGGGCTGGGGTTGGGCCAGGGCTTGGGCTGGGCTGGGACCGGGGCTGGGCTGGGGTAGGGCTTGGCACAGGGCTAGGCCTGGGGCTGGGCTGGGGCTGAGGGTGGAGCCCGGCTGGGGCTGGGTTCGGTGCAGGGCTGGGGCTGGGGCTGGGCTGGGGCCGGGGGTGGGGCTGGGGCTGGGGTGGGGACTGGGAGAGGGCTGGGGCTGGGGCTGGGGATGAGGCTGGTCTGGAGGCAGGGATGGGGCTGGGCCTGCGCTGGGCTGGGGCAGGGCTGGGGATGAGGCTGGGGTGGGGCTGGGGCTGGGTCCAGGGCAGGGGCTGGGCTGGGGCTGGGGCTAGGCTGGGGCAGGGCTGGTGCAGGGCTGGGGCTGGGGCTTGGGCTGGGGGCAGGGCTGGGGCTGGGCAGTGGCTGGGGCTGGGCTTGGGCTGGGCTGGACTGGGGCTGGGACTGGGTCCAGGGCAGGGGCTGGACTGGGGCTGGGGCTAGGCTGGGGCTGGGGCTGGGTCCAGGGTGGGGCTGAGTCCAGGGCTGGGGCAGGACTGGTTCCGGGCTGGGGCTGGGTTCGGTGCAGGGCTGGGGCTGGGCAGGGCGGGGGCTGGGGCAGGGCTAGGTTGGGGCTGGGCTGAGGCGGGGCTGGGCCCCGGGCCTGGGGCTGGGCTGAGGGCAGGGCTGGGGCTGGGGCTGGGGCTGGGGCTGGGATGGGGCAGGGCTGGGCTGGGGTCTGGGCGGGGGGCAGGGATGGGGATGGGGCCGGGGCTGGGGTTTGGGCTGGGGCAGGGCTGGGGCTGGGCAGGGGATGAGGCTGGGGTGGGGCTGGGGCTGGGTCCAGGGCAGGGCTGGGGCTGGGGCTGGGCTGGGGCCGAGGGTGGGACTGGGGCAGGGCTGGGGCTGGAACCAAGGCTTAGGCAGGGCTGGGGCTGGGGCTGGGGCTGGGGCAGGGCTGGGGCTGGGCATGGACCGGGACTGGGCAGGGGTAGGGCTGGGGCAGGGGCTGGGCTGGGGACGAGGGTGGGGCAGGGCTGGGGCTGGGCATGGACCGGGACTGGGCAGGTGTAGGGCCGGGGGCTGGGGGCTGGGCTGGGGCTGGGGTTGGGCTGGGGCAGGGCTGGGGCTGGGGTTGGGCTGGGGCTGGGGCTGGGGCTGCAGCCGGGGCTGCGACTGGGGCTGGGTCCAGGGCTGGGGCTGGGCTGTGGCTGGGGCTGTGCTGGGGCTGGGTCCAGGGCAGGGGCTGGGCTGGGCTGGGGCTGGGGCTGGGCCGGGGCAGGGCTGGGGCAGGGCAGGGCTGGGGCAGGGGCTGGGCTGGGGCGAGGGTGGGGCTGGGGCTGGGGCTGGGGCTGAGGGCAGGGCTGGGCTAGGGCTGGGCTGGGGCAGGGGCCGGGGCTGGGGACAGGGCTGGGGCCGGGCTAGGGCTGGGTTCGGTGCAGGGCTGGGGCTGGCAAGGGCTGGGGCTGGGTCTGGGCAGGGCTGGGCTACGGCTGGGCTGGGACCGGGGATGGGTCCGGGGGTGGGGCTGGGGCTGGGGCAGGGCTAGGCCTGGGCTGGGGATGAGGCTGGGGTGGGGCTGGTGCTGGGTCCAGGGCTGGGGCTGGGCTGGGGGCAAGGATGGGGTTTGGGCTGGGGTTGGGCCAGGGCTTGGGCTGGGCTGGGACCGGGGCTGGGCTGGGGTAGGGCTGGCACAGGGCTAGGCCTGGGGCTGGGCTGGGGCTGAGGGTGGAGCCCGGCTGGGGCTGGGTTCGGTGCAGGGCTGGGGCTGGGGCTGGGCTGGGGCCGGGGGTGGGGCTGGGGCTGGGGTGGGGACTGGGAGAGGGCTGGGGCTGGGGCTGGGGATGAGGCTGGTCTGGAGGGCAGGGATGGGGCTGGGCCTGCGCTGGGCTGGGGCAGGGCTGGGGATGAGGCTGGGGTGGGGCTGGGGCTGGGTCCAGGGCAGGGGCTGGGCTGGGGCGGGGCTAGGCTGGGGCAGGGCTGGTGCAGGGCTGGGGCTGGGGCTGGGCTGGGGGCAGGGCTGGGGCTGGGCAGTGGCTGGGGCTGGGCTTGGGCTGGGCTGGACTGGGGCTGGGACTGGGTCCAGGGCAGGGGCTGGACTGGGGCTGGGGCTAGGCTGGGGCTGGGGCTGGGTCCAGGGTGGGGGCTGAGTCCAGGGCTGGGGCAGGACTGGTTCCGGGCTGGGGCTGGGTTCGGTGCAGGGCTGGGGCTGGGCAGGGCGGGGGCTGGGGCAGGGCTAGGTTGGGGCTGGGCTGAGGCCGGGGCTGGGCCCGGGCCTGGGGCTGGGCTGAGGGCAGGGCTGGGGCTGGGGCTGGGGCTGGGGCTGGGATGGGGCAGGGCTGGGGCTGGGCTGGGCGGGGGGCAGGGATGGGGATGGGGGCCGGGGCTGGGGTTTGGGCTGGGGCAGGGCTGGGGCTGGGCAGGGGATGAGGCTGGGGGTGGGGCTGGGGCTGGGTCCAGGGCAGGGCTGGGGCTGGGGCTGGGCTGGGGCCGAGGGT
Organism: Melanerpes formicivorus; assembly: GCF_026170545.1. Taxonomy (NCBI): domain Eukaryota; kingdom Metazoa; phylum Chordata; class Aves; order Piciformes; family Picidae; genus Melanerpes; species Melanerpes formicivorus. The sequence goes on from NW_027142820.1 coordinate 141,080, forward strand.
GGGACTGGGGCAGGGCTGGGGCTGGAACCAAGGCTTAGGCAGGGCTGGGGCTGGGGCTGGGGCTGGGGCAGGGCTGGGGCTGGGCATGGACCGGGACTGGGCAGGGGTAGGGCTGGGGCAGGGGCTGGGCTGGGGACGAGGGTGGGGCAGGGCTGGGGCTGGGCATGGACCGGGACTGGGCAGGTGTAGGGGCCGGGGCTGGGGGCTGGGCTGGGGCTGGGGTTGGGCTGGGGCAGGGCTGGGGCTGGGGTTGGGCTGGGGCTGGGGCTGGGGCTGCAGCCGGGGCTGCGACTGGGGCTGGGTCCAGGGCTGGGGCTGGGCTGTGGCTGGGGCTGTGCTGGGGCTGGGTCCAGGGCAGGGGCTTGGGCTGGGCTGGGGCTGGGGCTGGGCCGGGGCAGGGCTGGGGCAGGGGCAGGGCTGGGGCAGGGGCTGGGATGGGGCCGAGGGTGGGGCTGGGGCTGGGGCTGGGGCTGAGGGCAGGGCTGGGCTAGGGCTGGGGCTGGGGCAGGGGCCGGGGCTGGGGACAGGGCTGGGGCCGGGCTAGGGCTGGGTTCGGTGCAGGGCTGGGGCTGGCAAGGGCTGGGGCTGGGTCTGGGGCAGGGCTGGGCTACGGCTGGGCTGGGACCCGGGGGATGGGTCCGGGGGTGGGGCTGGGGCTGGGGCAGGGCTAGGCCTGGGCTGGGGATGAGGCTGGGGTGGGGCTGGGACTGGGTCCAGGGCTGGGTCTGGGGCTGGAGGCAAGGATGGGGTTTGGACTGGGGTTGGGCCAGGGCTTGGGCTGGGCTGGGACCGGGGCTGGGCTGGGGTAGGGCTGGCACAGGGCTAGGCCTGGGGCTGGGCTGGGGCCGAGTCTGGGGCCGGGGCTGGAGCCGGGGCAGGCGCAGGGCTGGGGCAGGGCTTGAATTGGGGCTGGGCTGGGGGCCAAGGTTGGGCTGGGGCTGGGCTGGTGGTGAGGGTGGGGCTGGGGCTGGGGCTGGGGCTGCAGACAGGGCTGGGGCTAGGGCTGAGGTAGGGGTAGGGCTGGGGCTGGATTGGGGCCAGGGCTGGGGCAGGATTAGGCTTGAGGCTGGGCCTTGGACTGGGGCTGGGTTGGTGCAGGGCTGGGGCTGGGGCTGGAACCAAGGCTTGGGCTGGGGCTGGGGGCTGGAGCCAGGGCTGGGGCAGGAGCCAGGGCTGGGGCAGGGCTGAGGTCAGGCCTGGGGCTGCGGCTGGGGCAGGGCTGGGGTCTAGGCTGGGGCTGGGCCTGGGGCTGGGCTGTGGCTGGGGCTCGGGACAAGGCTGGGGTCAGTCTGGGTCTGGGTCTGGGCTGAGGGCAGGGCTGGGACTGGGGGCTGGGATGGGGCAGGACTGGGACTGGGGCAGGGGCACGGGCAGAGGCTGGGGACAGGGCTAGGGCTGGAGCTAGGGCAGGGCTGGGGCCAGGCTGGGGCTGGGTTTGGCCCAGGGGTGGGGCTTGGTCCAGGGCTGGGGCTGGGCTAGGGCAGGGCTGGGGGCTGGGGCTGGGCTGGGGCTGGGTCCAGGGCTGTGGCTGGGCTGTGTCTGGAGCTGGGCTGGGGTTGAGGGTGGGGCCGGGGCTGCAACTGGGTCTGGATCCAGGGCTGTGGCTGGTCTGTGGCTGGAGCTGGGCTGGGGCTGAGGGTGGGGCGGGGGCTGGGCTAGATCTGGGCTGGGGCCAGGGCTGCGACTGGGGCTGGGGCTTGGGCTGGGGCTGGGCTCTGGCTGGGGCTGGGCTGGGGGCAGGCCTGGGGCTGGGGCTGGGGCTGGGCTGGGGATGGGTCCAGGGCAGGGGCTGCTGGGGCTGAATCTGGGCCCGGGCAGGGCTGGGGCTGGGGCTGGGCTGGGACCGAGTGTGGGGCTGGGGCAGGGCTGGGGCTGGGACAGGAACCAAGTCTTGGGCAGGGCTAGGGCTGGGGCTGGGCTGGGGCCGAGGGTGGGGCTGGGGCAGGGCTGGGGCTGGGGCAGGAACCAAGTCTTGGGCAGGGCTGGGGCTGGGGCTGGGGCTGGGGCAGGGGCTGGGGCTGGGCATCGAGCGGGACTGGGCAGGGGGTAGGGCTGGGGGCAGGGGCTGGGCTGGGGACGAGGGTGGGGCTGGGGCAGGGCTGGGGCTGGGGCTGGAACCAAGTCTTGGGCAGGGCTGGGGCTGGGGCTGGGGCAGGGCTGGGGGCCGGGGCTAAGGCAGGGCTGGTGCTTGGGGTTGGGCTGGGGCTGGGGGCTGGGTCCAGGGCTGGGGCTGGGCTGGGGCTGGGTAGGGCTTGGCTGGGGCTGGGGCTGGGTCCAGGCCTGGGGCTGGGCTGGGGCTGGGTAGGGCTTGGCTGGGGCCCGGGGCTGCGACTGGGGCTGGGGCTGGGCTGGGGCAGGGGCTGGGGATGAGGCTGGGGTGTGGCTGGGGCTGGGTCCAGGGCAGGGGCTGGGCTGGGGGCTGCGGCTAGGATGGGGCAGGGCTGGGGCTGGGCTGGGACTTGGGGCTGGGTCCAGGGTGGGGCTGGGGCTGGGCTGGGGCAGGGCTAGGGCTGGGCGGTGGGCTGGGACTGGGTCCAGGGCAGGGGCTGGACTGGGGCTGGGGCTTGGCTGGGGCAGGGGCTGGGGCAGGGCTAGGTAGGGCTGGGCTGAGTCCGGGGCTGGGTCCGGGCCAGGGGCTGGGCTGAGGGCAGGGCTGGGTCTGGGGGCTGGGGTGGGGCAGGGACTGGGATAGGGCAGGAGCACGGGTCGAGGCTGGGGACAGGGCTAGGGCTGGAGCTAGGGCAGGGATGGGGCTGGGCTGTGGCTGGGCTGGGACCAAAACTGGGCTTGGGGCAGGGACTGGGGCAGGGCTTGGGCTGGGGCTGGGGCTGGGATGGGGCAGGGCTGGGGCTGGGGCTGGGCTGGGGGCAGGGATGGGGCTGGGGCTGGGGCCGAGGGCGGGGGGCTGGGGCAGGGCTGGGGCTGGGACTGGAACCAAGTGTTGGGCAGGGCTGGGGCTGGGGCTGGGGCTGGGCATGGACCGGGACTGGGCAGGGGTAGGGCTGGGGCAGGGGCAGGGCTGGGGACGAGGGTGGGGCAGGGCTGGGGCTGGGCATGGACCGGGACTGGGCAGGGGTAGGGCTGGGGCTGGGGGCTGGGCTGGGGCTGTGGTTGGGCTGGGGCAGGGCTGGGGCAGGGCTGGTGCAGGGGCAGGGCGGGGGCTGTGGCTGGGATGTGGCTGGAGCTGGTCTGGGGCCGGGGATGGGGCCGTGAGTGGGGCTTGGCTGGGGCCGGGGCTGGGGCTGGGGGGTGGGGCTGGGGCTGGGGCGGGGTCTGGGAGAGGGCTGGGGCTGGGGCTGGGTCCCGGGCTAGGGCTGGGCGGTGGCTGGGGCTGGGTTCGGCTCAGGGCTGGGGCTGGGTCCGGGCCTGGGGCTGGGGCTGAGGGCAGGGCTGGGCTAGGGCTGGGGCTGGGTCAGGGCTGGGCTAGGGCTGGGCTGGGGCCAGGATGGGGCCCGGGGGTGTGGCTGGGGCTGGGGCTGGGTCCAGGGCTGGGGCAGGGCTGTGGCTCTGGTTGGGCTGGGGCAGGGCCGGGGCTGAGGGCTGGGCTGGGGCTGGGCTGGGGCCGAGTGTGGGGCTGGGGCAGGGCTCGGGCTGGGACAGGAACCAAGTCTTGGGCAGGGCTGGGGCTGGGGCCTGGGGTGGGGCAGGACTGGGACTGGGGCAGGGGCACGGGCCGAGGCTGGGGACAGGGCTAGGGCTGGAGCTAGGGCAGGGCTGGGGCCAGGCTGGGGCTGGGTTCGGCTCAGGGCTGGGGCTTGGTCCAGGCTGGGGCTGGGCTGAGGGCAGGGCTGGGCTAGGGCTGGGGCTGGGGTCAGGGCTGGGCTAGGGCTGGGCTGGGGCCAGGGATGGGGCCGTGGGTGTGGCTGGGGCTGGGGCTGGGTCCAGGGCTGGGGCAGGGCTGGGACTGGGCTGGGGCTGGGGCTGGGGCTGGGCTGAGGGCAGGGCTGGGGCAGGGCTGGGGATGGGGGCTGGGATGGGGCAGGACTGGGGCTGGGGCTGGAACCAAGGCTTGGGCAGGGCTGGGGCTGAAGGCTGGGGCCGAGGCTGGGCTGGGGCTGGGCTGGGGCTAGGGCTGGGCTGGGGCTGGGGCAAGGGTGAGCTGGTGGCTTGGGCAGGGCTGGGGCAGAGCTGGGGCTGGGCTGGGGCTGAGCTGTGGGCAGGGCTGGGCTGGGGCTTGGGCAGGGGATGGGCTGGGTCTAGGGCTGGGGCTGTGCTGGTGCTGTGCTGGGAGTGGGCTGGGGACTAGGGCAGGGGCAGGGCTGGGGCAGGGCTGGGGCTGGGGCAGGTCTGGGGCTGGGCTGGGGCCAGGTCTGGGGCTGGAGGCTGGGGCCGGGGCTGGGCTGGGGCTGGGCTGGAGCTAGGGCCGGGGCTGGAACTGGGGCTGGGGCAGGGGTTGGTGCCGGGGCTGGGCTGGGCATGAGCTGGGGCAGGGCTGGGGCTTGGGCTGGGGCCGGGGCTGGGCTGGGGCTGAGCTGTGGGTGGGGGTGGGGGCTGGAGCAGGGCTAGGACTTGGCTGGGGGCTGGGCTGGTGCTGGGGCTGGGCTGAGGCCTCGTACTGGGCTGGGGCTGGGATGGGGCCGGATTTGGGGCCGGGGCTGGGGCAGGGCTGGGGCTGGGCTTGAGCCGGAGCTCGGGTCAGGGCTGGGGCAGGGCTAGGGCAGAGGCTGGAGCAGGTCTGGGGCTGGGCTGGGGATGGGGTCTGGGGCCGGGGCAGGGGGCACGGCTGGGGCTGGGGCTGTGGCCAGGGCTGGAGTAGGGCTGGGGCTGGGGCTGAGGGCTGGGATGGGGCAGGGCTGGGGCTGGGCTGGGGCTAGGGCTGGGGATGGGGTCTGGGGCTGGGGCAGGGGGCACGGCTGGGGCTGGGGCTGTGGCCAGGGCTGGAGTAGGGCTGGGGCTGGGGCTGAGGGCTGGGATGGGGCAGGGCTGGGGCTGGGCTGGGGCTAGGGCTGGGGCTGGAACCAAGGCTTGGGCAGGTCTGGGGCTGGGCTCGGGCCGGGACTGGGGCTGGGCTGGGGCTGGGCTGGGGGCTGGGGCCGGGTCTGGAACCAAGGTTTGGGCAGGGCTGGGGCTGGGCTCAGGCCGAAGCTGGGGCTGGGGGCTGGGTCCGGGGATGGGGCAGGGCTGGGGACAGGGCTGGGGCCAGAGCTGGGGCAGGGCTGGGGCTGGGGCTGGGGCTGGGGCCGGGGCTTGGGCAGGGTTGGGGCTGGGCTGGGGCCAGGTCTGGGGCTGGAGGCTGGGGTCGGGGCTGGGCTAGGGCTGGGCTGGGGCTAGGGCCGGGGCTGGAACCAGGGATGGGGCAGGGCTGAGGCTGGGAATGGGGCTGGGGGCTGGGGCAGGACTGGAGCAGGGGCTGGGGCCGGGGCTTGGCTGAGGATGAGCTGGGGCTGGGCTGGGGCCAGGGCTGGGCAGGGGCTGGGGTTGGGCTGGGTGGCAGGGCTGGGGCAGGGCTGGAGCTGGACTGGGGACCCGGGCCGGGTCTGGGGGCAGGGATTAGCTGGGGCTAGGGTTGGGCTGGTGGCAGGGCTGGGGCTGGGTTGGGGCTGGGGCTGGGGGCAGTGCTGGGGCATGGCTGCGTCCTGGACCACGTCTGGGGGCAGGGCTGAGCTGGGGCTGTGGCTGGGCTGGGGCTAAGTCTGGGCTGGGGCTGAGCTGGGGCTGGGGGCTGGGGCCGGGGCTGGGTCTGGGTCTGGGGCCAGGGCTGGGGCTGGGGCTGGGCGCAGGGCTGGAGGTGGGGCCTGGGTTGGGGCTGAGGAAGGGCTGGGGCACGGCTAGGGCTTGGGCCGGGGCTAGGCTGGGGCTGGGGCTGGGCTGGGGGCAGGGCTGGGCCAGGGCTGGGGATGGGCTGGGGGCTGGGGTCGGGGCTGAGGGCTGGGCTGGGGCTGGGGGCAGGGCTGGAGCCGGGGCTGGGGCCCCAGACTGGGGCTGGGCAGGGTCTGAGCTGATGCTGGGGTTTGGCTGGGGCTGGGCTGGGGCTGGGGCAGGGCTGGGGAAGGGGTTGGGGCTGGGCTTGAGCCGGAGCTGGGGCTGGGGCTGGGCTGGGTCTAGGGCTGGGGCTGTGCTGGTGCTGTGCTGGGGGTGGGCTGGGGACTAGGGCTCGGGCAGGGCTGGGGGCTGGGCTGGGGCTGCGGCAGGGGTGGGGCAGGGCTGGAACTGGGCTGGGGATGAGGCTGGGGTGGGGCTGGGGCTGGGTCCAGGGCAGGGGCGGGGCTGGGTCTGGGGCTAGGCTGGGGCAGGGCTGGGGCAGGGCTGTGGCTGGCGCAGGGTCCAGGGTGGGGCTTGGGGCTGGGCTTGGACAGGGCTGGGGCTGGGGCAGGGCTGAGGCTGGGGCTGGGGCTGTGAATGGGGCTGGGGCTGGGCTGGGGCTGTGAAA